>NC_056740.1:234391413-234576413 GCF_019279795.1 Protopterus annectens | reverse complement strand
TTTAGGCAGTTAGTCACAGGTCAGTTAATTCAACTGTTAATAGAAGAGGTCATAAAAGTGTAATGCAAAACCTCTGTACCTCAGGTTAACTATATATGAGATTTGGAGATTATCTGGGGCGCAGCCCATGGCCATTCGGCAATGTCAGTGTGAAAGCAGTTTTACAATACTGCTGAGTCTGGATTTATGCTCTCATATGAACACCATTTCATGCAAGTGGCTTTTGACAAGCTACCTTATAGCTGAGATTCATGCCTTTATATGTTTTATCATGTGTTTTTTAATTCATAAATCATTTCACATGTTTTGATTTTTCAAATATGGCTGCTCATTTTAGTGTTATTTTGATAGATATACCTCCTATCATGATTTTATTTTACATATAAATATGATCACCTAGGCAGTTGTATGACCACAGCTGGATCATGGTCAAATGGGGCACTAAGAAGGATAATGGACCAGTATCCCTTTACTTTGTCATTCTGGCAAGTGATTCTAAAGACAAGACCCTTGATGTGTGAAGGAATGTTCCCTTGGACTGTCCAGCAGTCCATGATTTCAGGATCAAAGGTTGCAAGTAGGCCAATATCAGCTAAGGAGTTCTCCTAAGATATATCTATATACCACAGTAAGTAACTAAAAAGCAGTATACTTCATGTTAAATGGCCTTTAGTGAAGGAGGTTTTGTTACACCTTGTTATGTTTGGAGACAAACAAGGACTTCATTACTAGTTCTGCACTCCAGTTTATTTGGAATTTATTTTATTAATATTTCTTATTTTGGCTTGGATTGTACTACTGATATTTAGACAATTTAGGGTCTGGTCCCATGGTCCATTTGGTTCCTTTCTGGATTGAACATCTTGTTTTGTTTTATGTACTGTATGTTTACTATTTAGCATGCGCCCATTTTCTTATTTTATTTTTTCAGACTGGCTGTTTGTTTATAGGTTCATAGGTTCATAGGTTCATACTAGGCTATCTGCCCTAGGGCATTTATAAGCCTAGCCACAATGTGTTTGGCTTTCGCCACCCATTTTAAATTTATTTTGCTATGCCCTTTTTCGAGGTTAGTATACTGTGCCTCTGTCTAACAGTGACACAGAAGTGATACCCGGGGTAAACCTATGATCTCCCATCCACTCATCAAGATTCCTCTTGAAGAGAGTCAATGAAGGACTCTGCCTAACCTGGACTGGGATTTTATTCCAGAGTGAAGGGAGCCTCTGGGTTATGAATCTGTCCCTCCAGCATGTCCTATTTATTTCAGTGCTGAGGTTCAAGTCTCTCGAGCGTAGCTCGATGGGATTTGGATTTTCTGAGGTGCAGCATGTCCATTAATTCCGGGTTGGACATGGCTTTATACGTCAGGCACAGATCGCCTCTGAACAGGTGGTATGCCACTGAGTAGAGCTGGAGTTTCTTTAACCGGGAAGCATATGGCATCTGTTTGAGCCCTTTGATCCTCTTGGTGAGGTACTTTTGGGGTCTTTCCAGTTGCTGCAGGTGTCTGGTAAGGTACATCCGAAAAGGGGCATTGTACTCAATTATGGGCCTGATAAGGATGAGTAAAGAGGCACGATGACCTCCCCTGATCTAGATGTGAATCCCTTCATGATTAGGTGGGCTATATAAAATGTTTTTCTAACCACTTTGGCCACGTGGTTGTCAAATGAGAGATTGCTATCAACTTGGGTCCCCAGGTCCCTAATTACTTCTTCTGTACTTAATGGATTACCACCTATGTGGTAATTTGTGGGCACTTTGTTTTTGCCAAAGGGGATGACTATACACTTTTTGGCATTTAGCTTGAGGCCATGGCTCTGGCACCAGTTGTTTGTTTCTATGAGGCCCTTTTGGAGGATGCTTGTGTCGGCTGGAGAATCGATTATGGCGCCCAGTTTGCAGTCATCTGCGAACTTGGTCAGCCACAGTCCTTCCGTGTTGGCCTGTACCTCCGAGAAATATATACCGAACAAGAGAGGTCCCAGGACTGAGCCTTGTGGGACACCACTTGTAACTGGTTTGGAGTCTGACATGGCTCCAGCAATTCTAACCATGTGGGTTCTGTCCTTGAGCCAGTTTGCAATCCATCTAGTGACATAGGGGTTTATATTTAAGCTGGTGAGCTTATCTATAATGCCTGAGTGGGGTATTGTATCGAAGGCTTTTGCGAGGTCCAGGTAGGCTGTGTGGACCACCTTCTCCTCGTCAAAGGCCTTGGTGACTGTTTCAAAGAAATCAACCAGGTTTAAGAGGCAGGATCTGCCCTTAACAAAGCCGAACTGGGTAGGATCCAGTGTTTGTAGGTCCCCAATATCTTTATTTATGAGGTCCATGATGATCCTTTCCATAGCTTTGCAGACCAAGCTAGTCAGGCTTATGGGGCGATAGTTTCCAGGATCCGTTGAGGCACCACCTTTATGGAGAGGGACCACTGTTGCTGTACGCCACTCTTTGGGCACATATCCTGTAGTAAGGCAGAGATTGAACAGTAGTTTTATGTTTGGGTTTAGCTCTTCTTGGAGTTCATGTAGGACGCAGCCCGGGACACCATCTGACCCCATTGATGCGGTGTTTTTGGCTTTGGAGAGGGCGGCTCTTACCTGAGCATCTGAGATGTCAGGGGGGCAGCACTGTGCTGGGATAGATATTTGCCCTTTTGGTGGGGAGGGGGGGGGAGTTTGTGCTGAACCTGTCAGCTAGGATGTTGGCAATGTCTGTGGGTTCGGTGTATTTTTTGTCATTTTGGACTAATTCTGAGCATATCTGGGAATTACCACCCAGGTTCCTAACATAACTAAAGAAAGCCTTGTGATTATCCTTAGTGTCCTGTGCAATTTTTCTCTCGAAGCTGGCCTTAGACAATTTTATGTGTGCCCGTAGTTTTTTGCTAATACTGATCAGTGATGCCTTCCCTTTTTGGGATTTTGCTCTGTCATTTTGTAGCTTCCTCCTTCTATTGTATAGTTTGTTTATGGCTGGGGTCCACCAGACAGGACGTCTGCCTTTGGAGGATTGGGTCTTGGTTTTATTTGGGATCGCATGATCCATGCATTCCTGAAGGTGTTCATAGAATGCATTTATAAAGGATTCTGCGGTCTGGGCCGTATTTTCCACAGGCTCGGGGGCTTTGAAGGATTCCACCTCAGTTTTGAGGAGTGTGAAATTTGCTTTAGAGAAGTTTTTCACTGTGGTTTTCTGGGCAGGGGTGGGGTCGGGATGTGAATATCCAGTGAGATTAGTTTATGGTCTGATCTTACCAGTGAGGGATACACTTCTGGCCTGGAGCATAGAGTCCCCATGTTGGTGATGATCAGGTCCAGTATGTTTCCCCTCTTGTGGGAGTGGTAACAAGTTGTTCCATAGCATTTGAGTTTATAAATTCTAGGAACCTTTGGGCTAGGGTGTTGGAGCTAGAGTAATGCTCCCAGTCTATGTTTGGGTAGTTGAAGTCGCCCAATATAATGGTGTTTGGAGAGACCTTCATATTTTCCAGTGTTCTCAGGAAGGCCGAGTGGGGTTCCTGGGTTTGGGAGGGTGGTCTGTAGCAGGCTATAAACTGGAAGGCAGTTTTACCCACTGTTAGTTGCACATGGATAGTCTCTGATGCTTCATGCTTTGCCACCAACCTGGAGGTGTGGGTATCTTTGATGAATATCGATACTCCCCTCCTTTTGTGGTTCGGTCCAAGTTTTGGGGCCAAAAGCATGGTATGAGGTATAACCTGGTAGTGCTGGTGTGCTCTCGGAGCCCTGAACCAGGTTTCTGTTACTGCACAGATATCGATGTTCTCCATGCTAAGGAGAGTTTCGAGTGTGTGCATCTTGAGGTTTAGACTTCTGGCATTGAGTAGCATTACTCTTAGTTTCTTATCCCTTGTGATACCTATGGAGGTGGGTTTGTCTTTTGAGCCTTGCCTAAAAAGGCACTATGGGGTAGCAAGAGCCTTTGCCAATATCCGAAAGCCCAGGGGTGACAGGTGCAAGCCGTCCCTAGCGAAGCATCGTGGCTTGTCGAGCATATCATCCCAAGCTGACAGGCATTGGATCCCCTTTAAATGACACCAGTACTTAAGCCAATTGTTGAAATTGATCATCTTGTCTTCGTATTGTGGCATCATTCTTGGTGAGGGTAAGATGCTACTCAAGGTCAGGGTCATACCGGCCTGGGCTACATGCTCAGAGAGCTCCTTTATGTCTCTTTTCATGTAGTCCAGGGAGGTACGTCTCAGGTCATTCACACCAGCATGGACAATGACTGAGTCATATTTGTACTTGCCTTGGAGTGACCTGAGTGCTTGTGTTATGTGGCGGATCCTAGCACCCGACAGGCTGCTCACCGTGACCCTCTCCTTGTTCAGCCTGGTGAGCGGGATGTCAGTGTGCCTGATGATAGAGTCACCTATTACAAGTGTATCAGGTGTGTTGTTTAGTCTTAAGGGCTGTGACTGTTCGGCACACTGGCTTTGTGAGATATGTGTTGCACGTGTTTTGTTTTGGGGTAGCGGCTGCTTGGGTGTCTGCTTTGGAGGTCTCTGCTGCTTGGCAGATCTTTATTTAGAGCCTCCGAGTATGTTTTTGTGTGATTATGTGTTTGGTTTGCTGTCGTGGTAGGTCTATGTGAGACTGGAATTGTAGTGAGTGTGGTTTCCTTCTCCTCCTGACTGGTTATGCCAGTACTGAGTTGAGAGAGCTTAGCCTCCAGTTTGGCTATATGGTTGCATCTCTCACATGTGTTGGAATTTGTTGGGAGGAGGAGAGGGTTGTCTGTGTACATGAGGCAGTTGTAACATTGCCTCAAGATTCCCAGATTCACCAGCTGGACCAGAGAGGAGATTGCCAACTGACCTTTGGACATGCTAGAATAATATTGGGAATTCCTTAATAATTGAAAACCAGGGCCAGTGGGGAGTGAGGGTGTAGTGCTTTTAATTTTTAGTGCTGACATATAATTGCTTTAGTGAGCAAGTGCCAGGTAACTTAAGTGCAATGTGTTACAGGTAACTTAAATGCAAAAATGATAAACAGTAACTTTCTTTCAAGTGAAACAAGGAAATAAGTACAGTAAGCAATGCAGATATCACTAGTGATCCACAGAAGCGCTGAGAAGCTGCATATTAGGTGGAATTAGCGTTCCAGGGAAATAACAAGCAAACAAACAACAAGCATATAAACAAAGTTAGATTCAGCAGACCTGGATCTAGTCTATGCTACAGCAAACAAGGTGTACCAATTTCAGTAAGATACAGTTCAAATATTCAGGCACTATAAACCTTTAACCAGAAATTCCCAGCTCAGAAGGGCAGAGTCCAGCCTCTTCTCCCACAAGAGTGCAGACCACAAACCTTCTTAATGTAAAATACCTGGCCTGAAGCCCAAGTGCTTAAACCAGAACTAATACATTTTAAGAATAACAGACACTGGGCTCTCAATCAGCAGTTCCCAACTTAGAAGGATGAAAACTACCTGTCCTGCCAACACAGTGCATGCCACAAACCTTCCTAATGTAAAACAACTGGTCTGAAGCCCAAGTGCTTAATCCAAAAGACTTAGAATGATAGCTACACTTTAATCAAGTTACTACCAAGCAGTAATAAATACAATTGAATACTTTAGAGAATGCCTGGATTAGTGCTCAAGTTACACAAACAAAGCTAGATCCAGCAGGCCCAAATCCAGTCTATGCCACAGCAAACAAGGCACCAACTTCAGTAAGAAGCAGTTCAGATATGCATGCACTATAAGCCTTTAACCAGAAATTCCCAGCTCAGAAGGGCAGAGTCCAGCCTCTCCTCCCACAAGAGTGCAGACCATGAACCCTCTTAATGTAAAATAACTGGCCTGAAAGCCCAAGTGCTTAAACCAGAATTAATACACTTTTAGAATAACAGACACTGAGCCCTCAATCAGCAGTTCCCAACCTAGAAGGATGTAAGCTACCTGTTCTGCCACTACAGTGCAGACCACAAACCCTCTCAGTGCAAAACAACTGGTCCGAAGCCCAAGTGTTTAAACCAAAAGGCTTAGAATGAGTTACACCAAGCAGTAATAAATACAATTGAGTACTTTTAAGATGATGCAAAAGTAAAAAAAGTAGGTAGAAACACAAGTACAGTAAAAGCAGATGATTTTTTTTTTTTTCTGAATAAGTGCTGAGATCAAAGAAAGATTTGAGTGCTGAAACTAGAAAACTGGCTAGTTATAAGAAAAAGAAAAACTAATCTAGAAGGCTTCCCTCCAACACAGAAGGGCTTGGGGGCTCAGAAGCCTACAAATAGTCTATACCACTTAACAGGAAAGGCAGGAAACAAGCTTAATTTTTTTTTTTTTTTTTTTTTTTTCTGTTTCCCAGATGCTCTCTTTGTACACAGTAGGAGTGCCTGAAATCAGAATATGAGCTCACTGGACTCGGTTGAGTGAGCAAATGAGATGGGCCCAGAAGGAGTATCCAAACACAAATTTACAAGAGGAGCGGGCAGTTGCAAGGCCACTAAGATTAACACCAAAACAAAAACACGGAGGGTGGGTGGGACTAACTGAAGAGCAGAGTCAAAACTTCCAGTTCAGTTAATATTCCTTCCACACAGTTAAAATCAATTTAAATACTGTATTTTTTTGAAAATAAAAGAGCAGATAAAGGTACTTAAATTCTCTTATACGTCCAGTTGAATTCAGCAAGTTCTTAGCCGGCCAAAGCTGAGGTTTTTAAGCAGAAAATATTTCACACTGTACCACTTAAATAGGCAAGGACAGGAAATCAAAGAATGAGACTACCCCCACACCTGTAATTACTAGCAAATAACAAAATTCAGCAAACACTGACTAACTTCCAGTTCAGTTAATATTCTTTCCACACAGTTAAAATCAATTTAAATACTGTATTTTTTTGAAAAAAAAAGAGCAGATAAAGGTACTTAAATTCTCTTATACGTCCAGTTGAATTCAGCAAGTTCTTAGCCGGCCAAAGCTGAGGTTTTTAAGCAGAAAATATTTCACACTGTACCACTTAAATAGGCAAGGACAGGAAATCAAAGAATGTGACTACCCCCACACCTGTAATTACTAGCAAATAACAAAATTCAGCAAACACTGACTAACTTCCAGTTCAGTTAATATTCCTTCCACACAGTTAAAATCAATTTAAATACTGTATTTTTTTGAAAAAAAAAGAGCAGATAAAGGTACTTAAATTCTCTTATACGTCCAGTCGAATTCAGCAAGTTCTTAGCCGGCCAAAGCTGAGGTTTTTAAGCCTCTTATCTTACTTGTATCTTACTAATCGAGTATTAGTTGTAAAGATTAGTCATTATTTATACTCCTGTCTGGGTCTGAATTTTGGACCACCTGAGGCATACGTTTTCAGTTTGATTATTTTCTTGTGCATATTATTTTTCTGTTTTATTTTTACTACACATTTCTGTATAGAATTGGTTCTGTTCATTTTGTTCCACCTAGTTTACCTGACTTGTACCATGTTCCATTGTGGTTAGGACAGGTGGTAGCTTTCATTTATTTACATAGACATGTGGTCTTTTTGTATCACCAACATAGAAATTGTATCTCAGTGGATCTGATGTTCAGGACTGACCTCAGTTTTTGGCCATTTTATTGTGACCCTTCCCTGCGGGGCTATACGGTGGCTTTTGTTTACATCAGGTTTGCTTAAACTGGCAGGCTAGCTTATCATGAGTTACTCTCTGTTTTGGCTGCTTGCTATGCATAAGTTTATCAGTCATGGTATGATCCTTTTTCATTAAGTGTATATTTTGTGTCCCATGGATAAAGCTGTAATTGAAAAGTTGATCTGATGAAGTCCAATCAGTGCCTGAAAGCCCTTATCATAAATAAAAGCTGAAATATCCCAGTGACTAAGTCTGCTTGAGTTTATTTCTTCGGTACTTTTATAGAAGAGAAATTAACATCTGAAGTTTTGGACTGTTTATTACTGTTGCTTATAATTCTAACTTTAAGAGATTTTATTTTTCATTTTTTCTCAAATAAGGAAAGGAAGGCAATCTGCTATTTTCACGTTGGAGACAGCTATCTCCTCAAATCTCTGCTGTTGTTCATGGAAGGTTATTGGAGCTTATTCCAGAAATGGGAAGTCGATATTCCAGTTGCACTAAGAGTACACCTTTCCTGTATGCCTTTTTTATCTTTGGGAGGGAGAAAGTGGGAGATTTTTTTTTGCCCCAAAAGCAAAGTTTGTCAATCTTAGGTTTGATCAGTGAATATGGTATTGATAGTCAATCTTTTAATGAAGCCAGACTAAGCTTCTGGAGTGTTTGATGCTTTCAATGGAATCTGATATATCAGCTACTTGTATGACCCTGAAACTGAATGAATATCTCTTTCTCTCTTTCGCTTTCTGACGTGCCGGTACTGCCTGACAATTCCTTCCATTATGATTTCATACTTTCTTTCCTCAGCATTTTCCTCCCTTTCTCTATCTCTTTTTTTTTTTCTTTTGCACTTTTGTGTTGCAATACTATTTACCTCTTTTTCATCTTCCCTTTTTTGGTGAATTCAGTATCTTTCCTTTCCAGTTCTTGTGTCACATCTCTAGTTGTCTCAGTCTTTCTGATCTCCCCATTCATAACATCACCAGCTCTGTTCCTCTGGTTCATTCTGTTGCATAAGTGACTCAACAGTTCCATTGTTGAAATCTGACACTTCATCTCCTGACAGATTGACTTATGTGTTGAATAAGTTTCATTCCCCACTCAGGTGACGTTATCATCAAGGTATCCCTGTGCAACCCAGTATGTGGTATTTTCTTTGCTTTACATTTCTTGCTCATCTATGCTGTAAGCAATCCTGAATAATTTAGAAAGCTCACTTTTCTTATTTTGCCCAGCTCTAGCTGAATTAGTGAGATATGTACTTTGCTTGTTTGCTTATACTTCACTTTCTCTTTCAAAAAATGGTAGAATATGTCAAAAAAGTTCTGTTTCCAAGAGACCTGCCACTTTTACCACAAATGTATGATGCTATTGCAACTGGTACGTGATAGGCTAACTTTTCTTTCCTTGGAGGGTAACATCTGAAATGCTATTATTGTCACTGCAGATGTGTACCCTTGCTACTGACTAACTTACTGTTGAAGGGCAATGTCCTTGGTAGGACTTGTCCTGACAATCAAAACGCCATGCTGCTTAGTAGTAACTACAGTGTTTAAACTGCCTGAAATGAGTGGTAATCTGAGACCATCTAGCTGCATTAACAAAGCACCTTTTCTGCAGCTCCCCTGCAATTCCCCACACATAGGATAAAGTAAATTTGGTGTCAGAGCCATTTCTGCTTGGGCCCAGAGAGCTGCATCATTTCCCAGCAAGAAGCTCAAAAGCTCTGCCACCCACTCAGTGTTAAGAGAACTCAGACTCAGCAGGCTGATTTGATTAGCTTAGACTAAGACATCTCTATTCACTAGAGTGTGTGCTAAATATGCATTTGCTCTGTGCATTTCAAATAAATCCAGTGCAGTCACAAGCGGTCCCCCTATATTTTGTTCATAGGTTCATAGGTAGGTACTAGGCTATTGGCCCTAGGGCCTATATAAGCCTAGCCAAAAGGCACCCTGGCTTTCGCCATCCAAGAAAATTATTTTCCTGTGCCACTGTCGAGCAGAGCCACAGAAGTGATCTCCGAGGTGAATTCCCTATAGGTTCATAGGTAGGCTGAGTGCAAAGTCTTTGAAGCTTCAGCTGCATAAAACAAACTGGTTAATGCTTCAGTTAAATGAAAATGGTAAAAAAGGCAATTTCTGTAGGGAGGCAAGCCTCCCTGTACCCTTCATATGGAGGTAGCTGACCCCCATGCCTCCTTACATAGATATACTAACTCTGATGTCATACAACCAGGGAGAAATGACAAAAGCCCATACGTGATGAATTACTGCTGGTGTGCATGTAGAAAGTGCACAAGCAGTGATTTAAAATAAGAAAAGTAAGCAGTACGTTTAAACCTCTGAGAAATTAATTAATTTCAACTTTGTCCAATTTAAACTCGACCAAGTGTACTATAATAGTCACAAGTCTTTTATGAGTAAATAAGCTGGTTTATTCAAAATGGTATTTAAATGCAATATTATGCAAATATACAGATGTACGATAACTATGCTTCCCAGAAACTACAAATATACAACCTCGAAGTGTATTTCAACAGAACTACAAATAAACAGTGTCATGCAGACAGAGATCTGCAAACAAAATCAAAGTAAACAAGGCTTGTTTGATCTATAATGCCCTCTGAGATGTTTACAAGAAATGGTTCTATACTTCTTTGTTATTTGTCCTGCTATCAGTAACAACAAAAACAGTAAGTAAATCATAAGATAGATGGATATAGTTTTAGCCCAAGTTTTGATGATGCCCAGCGATCCCCTTGAGCAGGATATCTTTGGAAATAAACCATTTATAAAACGGAAGGGAATGAAATTCAAAAATGCATAATGAAAAAGTTCTTCCATTCCATCAGTTTTTTCTGCTTCAGGTTCAAATTTCTTCCATTCTCAAGGGTTTCCTGGCAAAAATAAAGCTAGCTATGGTGCAGGCCACATTAATAGATTAGTCAGCATGATGAACTATTTGACTCATTTGAGGGATATTTGAGGTGCTTAGACTCATGACTTTATCAGCTCTGCTAGCATCACTGGAAGTTAGAGACCTCTGGACATTTGGCTTATCCTCTTCAGTTCATGCCTGCCAAGCAAGCCATTTCTTTGTAAAGGAAGAAATTCATAGCTCATTACGTGATGATTCTCTCAATACGCCCATCCTCACCTTGGATACACAATTCACCCTATCACCCTCTAGCAGCTAGCTCATTGAAATTTCTGCCTTCCTTCTTCGTTTCCACCCATCTGCTAAACTACACAGTTCCATACAGCCTGCAGGGCTCTGTGCACGTGTCACTTAAAAATACATAGCAATGGTTCTTGTTATCAACTTACACTCAGCAGATCTTTCTTTGCTATAAGTGAGACCTGTCATATACAACTGAAAAAAGTGGAAAAATTTAACTCCAAATACCTGCCATATCCAAGCTGACCAGTGCACAGTCATGGTTCTTGTTATCGGCTTGCCCCAAGTACATCTTTCCCTGCTATAACTGAGACTTGTCATGCACAGCTGAAAGGAAAGTGGAACAATTTAACTCCACACACCTCCCATATGCTGACTGACCAGTGCACAGTCATGGTTCTTGTTATCGGCTTGTCCAAGTACATCTCTCCCTACTATAACTGAGACTTGTCATGCACAGCTGAAAGGAAGGTGGAACAATTTAACTCCACACACCTCCCATATCCTGACTGACCAGTGCACAGTCATGGTTCTTGTTATCGGCTTGCCCAAGTACATCTCTACCTACTATAACTGAGACTTGTCATGCACAGCTGAAAGGAAGGTGGAATAATTTAACTCCACACACCTCCCATATCCTGACTGACAAGGCACTTCAACAGAGGCAGCACATGTGTAAATCATAAGTGAGAAGAAATATTTCTGTGGCAAAACTTATTTCTGGATTAAGTGCCCTACATTAAATAATTGTAAATCATCAAGTATAAATGTCTCCTTTGTAGTGGTAAGTAGAGGCACCGAGTCCTGCTTGTTTGCCTCCAGAATTTCTAGACTTTTAATTCCTTCCACATCCTCCATGAACATCCATGGTCCCCTCCCCCCAGTAAGCTGAGATAATAACACAGCTTTACAATTTCCTCTGGCTGTGCAAATAATGTATTGTAAGCATTGTTTTCGTAAAGCAGTATCTTTTTATTTTAAATACATTTTATAGGCAGAAGAAACCAGTGTAGCAATTACCTGTGGAATAACTCACAGTTTCTCTCTTCTTCAGAGTGAGCCCTCCCACTGTGCTTAACTCCTGCTGGTGTGGGAGTTGTTGCCTGCTACGCTGTCTTCTCACCCCCAATTTCCCATCCACCCCATTCCATTACATTTATAGAACCTTGTCTACACCCAGAATTCCACCTTCTTCCCATCCCTCTTAAAGACATGGAGCCAGATTCATCAAGCTGTGCACGGAGTGCCTGAATAGTGCAAGAGCTGCTACACGCAATATGGCCACCGAGTGATCCAGGAATGAGTCCCCGAGAAGTGCAGGAACGTGCCTACACTATTCCCACATGGACTCCACTGCTATATGTTAATTACCTCATTTGCTGGTGAAAACCATGCAAATGAGGTGAATTAGTGATCCAGGAAGCAGGCAGGCGTCTGTGCAGAAATAGTGTAACCTGCAGAAATTTATTCGGTTACTAACCGAATACATTTCTGCAAATTACAAAACGAAGGCATGACAGCTCCAAAGAAAGCGTGTCTTCAATGTAGTAGGCATGCCGATGGCCAAATATATGTTGCAAATAGTTGCAAAATTATAAAAAATTACTTTTATTTTTTTGGCCGATTTCGGCCATTTAAGAGTAGGGCAGCGGTGTTCAAATGGGATCGGCCCGAAAATAAGAAAAAAAAAGTTAGAAATAAGATTTTAAACCCAAATCAGCATTTTGCCATAATAGTCAATGGCATGAATAGGACAACAATACCAGGGAATTGTGGTTGCTAAGGGGGAAGGTTCAGTGTGAGTGTGGTAACTATGAATTAGCATTCTGTTTTATACAAATGAGGGGACTGATGTTGAATTACAGATTTCCTCTCAGTGTTAGCTTGCACCCAACCATGTAGGTGCAGCAACACCATTGTATAAGTATAAGAAGTAGATGACCTCATAAGGGGGAGTGTCATGCATGCTGTAAGCTTATTGGAGCTCTGTGGCACATGTTTGCCCTTAGCTAAGCACAGCTAAGGAAGGGGGTATGTCTGACGCTGCCTATCAGTGTTTACATTGCCTAAGCAGGTGTGCACACTGCGCACCAGGTTTTAAACAAAATAAATTAATTAACTAATTAAACAGGAAATACACCTCTATTCACATCTGAGCACTGGGTATGTGTGCCGCACCTCGGGGCTTAAATGGGAAGGCAATGGGAAGGGAAAACAGCAGTAGGAAGGCAATCAAGGAGAACTAGCATAGCTGGCAGGTAAAACATATCAGAATCAGCCAATTACACATGGAACAGCCTAGCACACTACTATAAACTGTGCAAACACCTTCCAGTCTGTTTTTTCCCACAAGCTCTACACTACCGGTGTACACAGATAGGGAAATTTTACCTGACAAAACTAACAAAATGTTAGGGGCTGCTGTTGCTCTCATACATCAATATGTGCAAGATGCTGGGGGTGGTGAGGATGAGAATGCTGATGACCAATCCACAGTGAGGAGAAGGAGAAGAGTGCACAGACCCTGGGTAACCTACCAGGGGCTACATGAGCGGGCGATACTGGAGCGCTATAGGGTGGACAGGGACATTCTACAGCAAATTCTTGAGCTGTGCCAGCCACGCTCACACACAGAACCAACAGAGGGGAACCCATCCCAGTGGATACCAAGGTATGTGTAGGCTTAAGAATACTAGCCACAGGTACCTTTCAAAGGGCAACTGGGGATATCATGGGAATCTCACAGGCATCAGTATCCAGGGTACGCCACCTGTTTCTGGATGCCATGTCAGCACATGCCGGTGAGCACATATATTTCCTAACACCCATGCGGCTTTGACCAGCAATATGCATCTCTTCCACCAAATAGCAAAATACCCTTAGGTAGTGGGTGCTATAGACTGCATTCACATAAACATCAAAGCACCACCTGGTAAGCAGGGTAGGATCTACATAAACTGCAAGAGCTTCCCCTTCATCAACTGCTAGGTCATGTGCAATGCCCAGGGCATTATCTTGAATGTGTGTGCTGACAGCCCTGGAAGCTATCACGATTCCCACATCTGGCATATGACACAGCTGTACTAGTCATTTTCCAGAGAGGACATCCGATATGGCCACCTAGTGGGGGATGCTGGTTACGCACTGGAGCCGTGGCTGATGACACCCATCAGAAAAGCACACACACCTGAACAAGAACTCCATAATGAGGCACACGCACAAACTAGAATCATAATATAGCATGTGTTTGGGATGCTCAAGTCACAGTTCCGCTGCCTGGACATATCCAGTGGAGCCTTGTAGTACTCTCCAGCTACATGTACACAAATGTTCATAGTATGTGCCATGCTACACAATATGATCCTGCAGAAACAGCTGCAGCAGGAACAGCACAGGGCAAGGCCACACAGCCCCCACCATTGCCAAAATCATCACAGGCACAGAGGGACTCTGAGGAGGAACAACCTGAGCCTGACCATGTAGGCAGAAGGAGGTGTGCCCAGTATGCCCAGGCTTTGACAAAGAGGTAATGCATAGCACATACACTAACATGGTAGGGACCCAGGGAATGACACTTCTCTCTGACTTGCACATACAGTAAAAGGAATGCCAAACATGACACTACCTGTGCTTTACCATGTATAGGGAGTATACTATGTGCATCCGACATCGTCATCCCTCCAGCATCGTCCTCAATACTGGCACAGCCACAAGGTAAGTCACTCTTCCTATCAATTGCTGAATGGAGTAGTACATTCTGATAGTTGTATCTATGGCATGGAAGTGAGCATGCAAGGGAATCGGGTGGCTGAATGGGATGGCAGCAGATAGTGAATACCTATATGGGCAGCATAAAATCCCTAACAAATGCTGGTGTCAACAAAGTAGGCAGTACTAGACAAGGTGACAAATCCCACTGTAGTACATGTGGTGGTCCAAATGTGTGTCCATAGGACACACACATGCATGTCAGTGAGGCACACATACCCACCACCAGCCTCAGCCAGCAGGACAGGTGTAGATGACCATAAAGAAAGGCTGGGCTAAGGCCTCTAACTGATGGCAGTGGTTAACAGCACCCCTCTAGACCTACACAGACAGACTACAACAGATCTGACAGCTGTATGTTATTTCTGAAGGGTAAGAAGCCTGAAATTGAAATGTAAGCCCATAAAACCTAAGATCTGTACTCTACTGGATATGCCACCAGTCTGCATGATAGGTCAGAATACAAAATGAAATGGAAGCCAACAGAGTACCTGAAATACCAGTACAGTCATAGCAAATGTTTAAAGTTGTCAGGTGTGCCCCACCCCCACAATCCTATCTAGAAATGCAGTAACATGTACATGTCGGTTTAATAACAGTGGAGCACAGATTACCTGAGTTGGCCCAATCTACAGGATAGATTGTTGAATGTGTACAATATGCAGGGGTCCGTGTATTAGGTTGTTATATGTTCAATATTTTCTGGAAGTGGTCAGCATGTAGGCATGGATGGTTGTGTCTCGGTGGCCTATGGCCAGTACTGTTGATGACAGGGCCATGTTCCAACAACTGCAGTGCCAACCACAATGCTTCTCAGCAATATCCATGTCAGCAATTGTCCATACTCACTGTCCAGATGTCAATATCTGTCACCATCTAAAAGATGGACATGCCATGAATGTGGGCCTAGACATGCACACAGTACACAGGTGGAAGTACCCAAGAAAGAGTACATAAAATGTAACTGTCAACTGCACACACCTTTGGAATTGTACATACGGGTTAGCAGCACATTATCTGTCTGTGTAGTATGGAATACTGATGTAGTCTGGCCAATCAATGGCAGACCACAAAAGGTACAGTTATGAAGTAATGAGAGACTGCCTGTGTCCCTGCACAAGGCAGCATAAGGGAAATGCCCCATGTATATCTGTAAATCAGTTGCAAGAAGCTTCCATATCACACATGCACACAGCTCACCCCACCATCAGCCACAGGTTTATCACTGATCATATCCCTGCTGTTGGGAATGAGTACAGTATGACCCCCCACTTCTGTATGGCAATACCCACAAATACCCACAGAATACAGCATGCTGAAGAGGTGTCCCATGCAGGAGTGTCCCTAGCTGTAAGCAGCACCCTGCCAGCATCCAGACCAATGGATTAATATGGACAAAAACTATTGCCATTAACACCTCACACACTTCCCTTTCACCCCTGGGGAATCCAGTGGCTTGCAGCCTGGGAATGTAGGAGTGACAGAATGCACTTGCCTGCTACAGATGGCCTGCATCACTACCAAATGGCCTACAGTCCTCTGTCAAAGGCCTGTGCCTCACCAGTAGTGCCAATGTATGTTATCTCATGGGGTCCCTACTAACAACATAACACAGTCAACAGAACACAAATGCAAGGCCATGTTGACAAATCCCAGTAGCATGCCCACCATGTCCTACTGCATGAACTGTGGACCAAACCCTATATACCGCTGGGATAAAGGGACAATTATAGGGATACTTCTCAGACATTACTTGCATAATGTTAGGAAGAGGATAGAATAACAGAGTGGGGGTGTAGAAGCATGGAAGTCATGGAGTGTGTGAAGTCTGAAACTCTGATGTGTGCCCATACCACCCTTGCCTGCAAATCCAGTAATGGGTGGCTACACACCTGCTCATAAACCACAATGTGAAGGGGAACTGGCCAGATATATGAGACCTGCCTCTGGTTAACCTGGATGAATCTGTACAGTTGAGAGGTATGGCCACAGCAGGATAAGGCCATTCTGTTACGTCGATATATGTACAAGAAGGGAATCCTCAGCCACCATAGTACCAAGGTGCTGGACCATTTACACAGACCCATCAGCAAGTGTCTGCAGCTACCCCTTCAGAATGGCATGAGTGTGCAAGAATATGTAGGCTGCAGACCACAATACTGGACACAGCTTCATTCATCTTGTATTTCCCAGGAAATAACTGTGAGCAAATAAGTATATCTGTCAGCAGTTGATGACATAATACATCACAGTGTAAAACAGTACATATGTTTAAATATCTCTGCTATCACCAACCATGTAACACAAGCAACACAGACACAATAGCTACAGTATCGCACTGTCACCCATTGTGACTCCATATTGTCAACCTGTCTACAGATATCCTGCAGAAACAGGTTGTCAGTTGTAGGTGTAGAACACCAAAGCCTGGACTGGAGTACAACCTACCTGGAATGGATTTACGCACTCAATATAGAAGGTCATACTGGGCATGCTCCTACAGAGAAATGAAGCCCCTGTCTGACAACACAGTGGACTATACATATCTGTCAGTCGCAGATGTATGTGCACACACACCACAGTGTACACCATTCATGCTTTGCACACACACATTGGATAGGAATACTCACACATATCCAAGGCCAACACACTATAATATGTCAAACATACACACACATAGATGTGGGGAAGAGAGAGACAGACAGTGACAGAGAGATTTCCATCATAAGGCCTGTCTCACCCACAACACATCAAATTGGCCAATATCACATGATGTGCTGATGTCAATCACTGTAGACATTCCTTTTGGTAGCTCTCAGCCCTATAGTGTCTGTGGTGCATGTGATAACTGTGTAACACAATAGTAAAAATCAGTATTCATCTAGCATTTGTATACCCAGTCCTGTCAAATGTAAAGTTGTGTGTGACTGTGTGTGTGTGCGTGTGTGTGCGTGTGTGCGTGCGTGTGTGTGTGTGTGTGTGTGTGTGTGTGTGTGTGTGTGTGTGTGTGTGTGTGTGTGTGTGTGTGTGTGTGTGTGTGTGTGTGTGTGTGTGTGTGTGTTTCCAGAGGAATGGTTTATGGCCCATTCACACACACTGCACTTCCCATTGCCCATGTTAGCACTCCTGCTGATGTCAGTCACCTTGAAATAACCCTCTGGCCAAGTCTCAGCCTTGTAAGCTGCATGGAGCTTGTGATACGTGTGTAATACTGTAGTGTAGAAAACTAGTTAGTGAAACTCTGTGTGTTTGTGTGGAGATGAATGATTTTGAGGCCATTCACACTCACAACAATTCCCATTGCCCTACTTTAGCATGCCTGCTGATGTCAGTCACCTTGAAATAACCCTTTGGATAAATGCTAGCCCTATAAGCTCTGTGGCGCTTGTGATAACTCTGTAATGCTATAGTGTAGCATACTATTTAGGTAGAAGTTCTAATCCCAGACATGACAACTGTGAAACTGTGTGTGCTTGTGTGTGCGAGAGAGAGAGAGAGAGAGAGAGAGAGAGAGTGTGTGTGTCTTGGATGATATCTGATATTATGGACATTGGCACTTACTACTCTCCCCTTATCCCTCCTTTAGCACTGCTGGTGATGTTTGTCACCATCAAAGATACCTTTGGACAGCTCTTCAACATATAAGGTCCATGGCGTTTGCAATAACTGTGTAATATAATAGTGTAGCATACTTGTTAGGAAGGAGTTCTAATCCCAGACATGGAAACTGTGTGTGTTTGTGTGAAAGAGAGTTTGTGTCTTTGATGATATCGGATTTTATGGACATTGACACATACTACTCTCCCCTTACCCTTGCTTTAGCACTGCTGCTGATGTTAGTCACCTTCAAAGATACCTGTGGAGAGCTCTCCAACATATAAGTTCCGTGGTGCTTGCGATAAGTGTGTTATACTATAGTGTAGCATACTAGTTAGGTAGGATTTTTAATCCCAGACATCGCAACTGTGAAACTGTGTGTGTTTGTGTGAGAAAGTGTGTGTCTCTTTGATGATATGTGATTTTATGGACATTGACACTTACTATTCTCCCCTTACCTCTCCTTTAGCACTGCTGCTGATGTTAGTCACCTTCAAAGATTCCTTTGGAGAGCTCTCCAACATATAAGCTCCATGGTGCTTGCGATAACTGCATAATAGTATAATGTAGCATACTAGTTAGGTAGGAGTTCTTATCCCAGACATGGCAACTGTGAAACAGTGTGTGTTTGTGTGAGAGAGAGTGTGTTTGTGTCTTTGATGATACCTGATTTTATGGACATTGACACTTACTACTCTCCCCTTACCCTTCTTTTAGCACTGCTGTTGATGTTACTCACCTTCAAAGATACCATGGCATAGCTCTTCAACATGTAAGCTCCATGGCATGTGCCATAAATGCAGAACACTGTAGTTGCAGTAACTAAATAGATATGGGTTTAAATCTCATCTGTGGCAAATCTTTGTGTGTGTATATGTATGTCTGTACCTCAAAGATGTTGGTCCCATTTACACCCAGTACACATCTCAGTGTCTGACTTTAGCAGTCCTGCAGATATCATCCACCTTAGAAGTACCTGTTGCCACCCCTAAACCATGTAAGGTCAGTGGTGCATGCAGTAAATGCATAGTATAATGGTCAGTAAAGATTGTTAAATAGAGGTTTGAACCTCACCCATGGCAATTATAAATGTGTGTACGGTAAAGTTATTTTTGGGATCTCTCACCTACTGCATCACCTAATGCCAGTATTTACAAGGGCTGGTAATGTTTCTCACCTTAGAAGTACCTTGGGACAACATCCATCCAGGAAGCTCTGTGGCACATGCAATAAATGTGGTACACTGTAGTAACAATACATAGATAGGTAGGGGTCTGAATCTCAGTACTGGCAAGCATGTGTGTGTGTGTGTGTGTGTGTGTGTGTGTGTGTGTGTGTGTGTGTGTGTGTGTGTGTGTGTGTGTGTGTGTGTGTGTCTGTCTGTCATCAGTATCCTGTGTGAGGGTTGCTGTGATTGTGTAATAACAGAATCCACTGTGGGACGGGTTTTGCTAAATTATTATGTTGAGGACCTACTATATGTCACAATGTCCACCTAACAAGGCTAACAGATGTCAAACACTGGAGATGCTGGTGTAGACAATCCATAGCCCTACATGTGACAATATGGATTGGTGAACAATATAGTCAACCCTTCTATTACTCAGAGAACACTCTCCACCCACGTCTCATGCACAAACACACTTGGCTAGGCAACAGCTACTATATTGGTAGTTCCCTGCATATTGCCTCGCAGATAGTAACCACAGTATGATTGCAGTGGACTACATGCCTGTTGACCACAACAGTGCTACTGACATCAGAAAGTACTTTAATGTGTTATATCTCCTGACTGTGTGTTATCCAGCAAGTAAAATGACATGGCACCCTGTTCCATCCCCTCAGTAGCCAAATAAATGTGTACAGTGGCCCTTTTGCCGTGTTCCCCACTGGACGCCTGCAACAACTGTAGAGTCTGCAAATGTGCACCACAAAGGGAATACCATGCCTTATACACATGCCTTGTATGGACAGACGCCACTAACTCCACTGAATACCTGTATCATTTTGTGCAAGCATGACCTCAGTTACATAGACAAGTCTCACCAAATGAGGTCGGGAATGCTACATCAGAAGATAACAATCTGTCCACACAACACGCCTCAGAGACTTCAAGTACACTTCCACACATCAAAGAACATGCATGTGGGACATGTGCACAACCCAGGCACTGTCCATGTTAGGGAATATAGATCACATACATGGGAAGCAGTGCACATCACTGGCTGCCCACAATAGTAACCCAGATGAGTGGATGGCGAATACAATACCCACCCCTGGGGACCACTCCAGGGACTACAACCCTGAGACACACTGAGGACTATTCTCATGTGGCCTGATGCCAAGGTATTCCCTTGGCCTAGCCTTTTAGAGCCTTCAGGCCCATTCACCTACTACAGATCTGTAAAGCAATGAACCTATGGATCCCAGCACTGGCAAGTATGTGTGTGTGTGTGTGTGTGTGTGTGTGTGTGTGTGTGTGTGTGTGTGTGTGTGTGTGTGTGTGTGTGTGTGGAGATGAATGATTTTGAGGCCATTCACACTCACTACACCTCCCATTGCCCAACTTTAGCATGCCTGCTGATGTCAGTCACCTTAAAATAACTGTTTGGCCACATTTCAGCCCTATAAGCTCCATGGTGCTTGTGATAACTGTGTAATACTGTAGTGTAACAAACTAGTTAGGTAGGAGTTCTAATACTGGTCCTGCCAAGTGTGATAATGTGTGTGTTTATGTGAGAGAGTGTCTGTGTGTCTTTGTTGACACCTGATTTGGTGGACATTAACACTTACTACACTCCCCTTACCCCTCCTTTAGCACTGCTGCTGATGTCACTCACCTTCAAAGATACCTTTGGACAGCTCTTCAGCATGTAAGCTCCATGGTGCATGCAATGACTGCATAACACTGTAAGTGCAATACATAGCCAGGTAGGGGGTTGAAAGTCCTGGTAAGTGTGTGCATTTGTGTGTGTGTCATCAGTATCTTGTGTGGGTGTTGGGGTGATTGTGTAATGACAGGATCCATTGCACTGTGGGTTTTGCTATGTTATTATATTGAGTATCCATATGTCCCAATGTCCACATTACAAGGCCAACAGTTTTCAAACACTGTAGAGGTTGTTGTAGACAATCCACAGCCATAAATGTGTATTGCCATGTGCAATTACTGTGACAGTATGGATTAGTAAACAATATAGGCAATCGTTATAATACCCAGATACCACTCTCCACCCACGGATCATACACAAACATGCTTGACTCTTCCTCCCTTCCTTTCTTACTTTCTCACTGTCTCTCTCCCTCTCTCCCTCTCTGGTAGATGTGGAAAAATACATCTGTTTTGCATATGCAGCAGCTTGACTTTTGTAGGTAATGCGCATGATCAGCTGATGACCCGTGCATAAATTGGAGTCCCCCACTTGCTAACTGGATGTGGAACAGCTGTGGTATCATTCCTATAGCCAATTGCATGGAAACACACTCCTATAGCTAAGCACTTCATGTGGGTGTTGGCCCTTTTCCTTCACTGTGAGCAGGACTTCATGTGTGGGTCTGACAAACAGCATCACAGAGGGTAGTTGGAAATACCTCTTACAATATAAACTGTGGAGACAGGCCAACAAACAGGAGGGGGATGTTCCAGACATGGGGACAGAATGTAAGTATTGCTGCTCTACATTTGCAGTAATGTCGGTTTAACAGGGTTTGTGTTGATATAGCAGTTCTGCATGACTTAATGTCTGGCATGACAGTGTTATGTGGTTGAGGAAACTCTCACCTGTAGGGCTATCTGCAGACTAGCCAGAGTTTGGAGTCTTAGATGTGGTGTGTTACTTACACATTTCCTGTCTTTAGAAATGCAGTGGTATACTCTGATGATTGCAGTCAGTAAATGGTGACACCCATGTGTGTTTCTCACTTCATATCCCTCAGAAGAGATATGTCACAAGAAATCCTGTTACACCAGGAATTTTCTCAGTTTATCACAGCAATATGTCAATATTTGCCCTGTGTTCATGTCTCTGTCCCCCAAGTATGTCACCATTTGTCCAGATGTCATGCAGTAAGAGGTGCATATGTAACAGTATATCTTTATTTACTGACATCATTCCTGATAACAAGCCAGTGATATATCAGACTGCCAGTCATGTTATGTATAGTAGGCCTTATATTTGAGGACAAAACCTGGACATTCTGTTGTAGTCTGCACAGTAGTGAGATCTGTATACTTATGGTGATTGTTGACAGAGTGTCAGTATTGTGTAGCGGTGTATTGTGAATATGTTACTTGGCCTGTGTGCAGACTGTGGTAGATGTCAGTGTTCTTGGTCCTCTTCTATCTGACATTGCATGCTGCTCCAGTTTCTGTTTCCTATCAGCATATATGTTTGTATGGCCAGACTGAGACATGTCCCATACCACAGTCAGACATCAGACTACACCGTGAATTGGGCCAGTATATGTAGGGTTGGTGTGTGAGTGGCAAATATGAGGATAGTTTTGTTCACACAGTCCATATACTGTATTATTAATTAGGATTACCATAATGTGACTGTGACTGTGTTGAGATTGGTTGTGGGTATGCACTTTCACACTGGTGTCTGTTACTCCATGCTGTTACATGCCATTAGTGCATGCTGTATGTGCAATTACATGTGTATTCCCCCATAGGAAACTTGGGTCAGTGTTGTGGCAGTCTGCCTGTAATTTATACAGTGCTTGGTGACATGCCTAGCAGCTCAGTCTATTTACCTAGTGTGATGTTATGTCCAGATATTTGTCAGATGTAGTGTAGCCTGGCCACCATACATGTTGTGTATTTCTGAAAAAGCAGTGGGATGCTGTGAAGATGTATGTCACTAACTAGTGGGAAGTATGTGGGCTTGGGACCTCTGCTCCTCCAGTTAATATGTGTTAGGACAGACAGAAGGATGTGAATGCATCAACTGTGTGAGCTTATATACTCCAGTATTTGTGTTATATCCCCATTTTCATGGCTGTAAACATCCCCTTTGTCAGCCTTGGTCCACACGTCTTGCACGAAGGAGTTCAGTGTTCACCTCTGGACTGACCAGATTGTTTCAGACTGTCCACATTTATCGGTCATATTTTTGCTGTATTCCACAAGATCATTACTGTGATTTGTGTGGTACTTCACTAGGATGATTTTATGATGTCTGTCAGTAACTGAAGGAGTACATGTCAGTATCAGATGAGCCTTCCTGCACAACATGTCTGTTGACACAACCCCTGTTACTGTAGCAACATTCCACATTTATAACTGCAATACTTACATTACGTTGCCTTGCACCAAGAGGTTGTGAGTTATGGTGCTGAGGTATGACTCCACTACATGTTATGGGCATATGTTACATATATATATATATATATATATATATATATATATATATATATATATATACACACACACATATATAATATATATATGTAAATATACACACACACACACATATATATGTGTGTGTGTGTGTGTGTGTGTGTGTGTGTGTGTGTATATGTGTGTGTGTGTGTATGTACATGTATACATATATCTACATATATATCCATAACCTTATGTGTAAACATGAGTGTTGTACATACCTTCTCAGATGTATCCCACCATATTTATCTGATATGTGTATATTTAGATATAAAAACATGACTGATTCAACACTAATTTCACTAACAAGTAGTAAACAATTGTAGTAATCAAAGCAGTTGTTCATGACTACTCAGCACGTGCACTGAATGATATATTTGAACAAGCAACAAACATTTGCACAGCTCCAGTGGCTTAGTGGTTAAGTGGTGTGACTGTAGTCTAGATGGTCCTGGGTTCAACAATTTTGTTGGTAGGTAGAACAAGGACTGTTCGATATAGAATGGTTAAGGCAGTTTTGAGCAGCTTTACGTGGGTTTGCGCAGGTTTGCGTGACAGTAAGCGGTGCTAACGTACGGATAAATGAATACGCGCTTACACCATGTAGGATTGGCTTACCAGTGCACAAATCTGCTTAGAATTTACATTTAAACAATGCTTACACCTGCTAAGCATAGCTCAGCCCTGGTAACCAGTGATCACATTCCAGTCTGATAAAATAGCAGGATAATGACATCTTTAATAAGTGTGTTTAATTCCATGTACATAACATGCTTCCATGTGCTGTCATTAAAGTAGCAAGGGGTGTGAGTATACTGTATGGGACACCTGAGTATACATGGCTAGTACCACAATCTTTTCTCTTTGTATGTGTTTCATACATGGGTAGTATCCCAGGTTATATGCAGTCACACATGCATGTATTGCATCATTACATTACTACTTTTAACAGTGCTTTTCCAAGTAAGAGTAGATTGCAGATTGTAGTACTGGAACCATACTCCCCTGTATGCAAAGCTGGACTCTACTGACTATCGTGTTCTTGGTGTGTGAGCTGTATGTTATTAAGTATCTCCTAGTGGATATTGATCTGATATGTGGATATTAACTGTAGACTACTATGTGTTTAGGACATGTCATTGAGGGCTGCTGTCATGTAGTAATGGCATACCTATCAGTGTCAGACATCTGTCAAAATATTCATCATAATGCATAACCTGTTGGCTAGCTAATTCCTGTCTGTCTTCTGCACAGATGTGCAGATGTCAGGTATCCATCTTGGCTGCTTACAGGCAGTCTATGTTTGAGTGACACTGACATGTCTGCCCAGCTGTGTTATGGATGCCACAGCTAAGAAACTCCAACCTGTATGCACCACATGCCATGGATACCTCAACCCGACTACCACAGTCAAAAGAACATGCTTGGGTACAGGTCTCTAACCCAGAAATTGACCATGTTATGTAATATATGTTGCATACATGTCAATTGGAGTACCTCACTGGCCCTCTACAAGAGAAAACCAGATGATTGGATGTTGAATTTAACTGTCACCCAGGGGATCACTCAAGTGGCATTGGTTGATAGATGGCCTGCTGACAAATGTCAGGTGGCATGATACCAGTGCACCCACATGCCCTACTCTTCTCATCTTGCCATGGACATTAGTCTGGTACACACCTAGGAACACTACACCTATGGACCTCAGTACTGACAAATGTGTCAGTGTGCATTACTGAGAATAACAGTGTATGTGTGTTTGTAAACTTGTAGTTAAAAATACTCTGTGGGCCTTCTCACCCACTATGCCCCCCATTGCCATACTTAGAAATGGCTGCTGCTGTAATTGTTGTTAAATGTACCTTGTTACACTCTTCACCCTATGGCTACCTGGAGCTTGCAGTACCAGCATAACACTGTTCTACAAATGGGTAGATAGGCGTGGGTTACCCTCTAAGTCCTGGCAAGGGAATGTATATTTGTGAGTGTGCATATTTGTAGGAAACAGCATTCTGAGGCCACATTCTCCAAATATAATAAACCATGTCATACATTATAAGGGATAATGATATTCCTGACATTAGAAGAGGCATGACAAACCCTCACCCTACTATCCCCGTGGCATGTGCAATAAATGCATATCCCTGTAGTAGCACTGATTAGATAGACAAGGGGTTATATTGCAGTCCTGGTCAATGTGTGATTGTGGGTATGTCAGAACATTATAGGTCCATAGGTTTATAGGTAGGTACTAGGCTATCGGCCCCAGGGTCTAAGTAAGCCTAGTCAACAAGGTTCCCTGGCTTACACCACCCAAGAAAGTTATTTTCCTGTGCCACTGTCAAGCAGAGCCACAGAAGTCATCCCTGGAGTGTATTGCCTATTTCCCATCCACTCACAAAGATTTTTGTTGAATAGTGCTAATGAGGAACTTTGCTTGACATAGATGGGTAGCTTGTTCCAGAGTATGGGAAGTCTCTGGGACAGGAATCTGTCCCTCCAGCATATCCTGTTTATTGTGGTGACAAGGTTTAGGTCCCTAGAGTGTGTAGCTCAGATGGACTGGGATTTCTTTAGGTGCGGCATGTCCAACAGCTCTGGGTTTGACATAGCTTTGTATGTTAGGCAGAGATCACCTCAGAGTAGGCAATATGCTACAGAGTAAAGCTGGAGTTTTTTGAGACGGTCAGTGTAGGGCATCTGTTTGAGGCCAGTAATCCTCTTTGTGAGGTACTTCTGTGGCCTTTCCAGCTGCTGCAGATGTCTTGTGAGGTACATTCTAAAAGGGGAGTTGTACTCTATAATGGGTCTAATGAGTGTTGAGTAGAGGGGAACAATGACCTCTTTTTTCCTGGATGAGAATCATTGTGTGATGAGGTGTGCCACATAGAAGGACTTCCTGACTACTGTGGTGATGTGATTATCAAAGGAGAGACTACTGTCCACCTGGGTCCCAAGGTCTCTTATCACACATTTGCTGTTAAGTAGACTGCTGCCTATGTGGTAGTTCATGGGTACAGAGTTTTTACCAAAGGGGATGACAGTGCACTTTTTGGCATTGAGCTTGAGGCCATGGCTCTGACATCAGGCATCTGTCTCAGTGAGGCCCTTCTGTAGGATGTTCACATCATTTGGGGACTCAACTATGGCTCCTAGTTTGCAGTCATCTGCGAACTTCATTAGCCAGAGGCCTTCTGTGTTAGCCTGTACTTCAGAGAAGTAGATACCAAACAGGAGAGATCCCAGGACTGAAGCCTGTGGTACTCCACTTGTCACTGGTATGAAGTCAAATTTGGAGTCTGCAACTTTTACAATGTGGTTTCTGTCAGTGAGCCAGTTGGCAACCCATCTTGTGACATAGGGATTTATACCTAGTTTAGTGAGTTTAGCTATAATTCCAGAATAGGGAATGGTGTTGAAAGCCTTGGCGAGGTCAAGATATGCTGTGTGAACCACCTTACCCTCGTCTACACCTTTGGTGACTGCCTCAAAGAAGTCGATCAGGTTCAGGAGGCATGATCTGCCTTTCACAAACCTGAACTGGGTAGGGTCCAGAGTTTGGAGGTTACCAGTGTCTTTGTTTATGAATTCCATGAGTGTTAACATTATCATGGGTTTCAGTGAGTACAATATACAATGTGGGGTGTGGGTGCTGGGTATACAGTCTTGACACCATGGTACCCCTAGTACATGTCCCAAGGTCCACTGTATGAGGACCGCTGTCACCATGAACCAAACAGGTAACTGATTACACTATCCAGCTCAATGATGCATGTGCTGTGTGCAAAAAGTCTGTAACAGAATGGACTCACTGACAAGGTAGTTAGCACTGCTAAACCCAGGTCTGTCAAATGTGTCTATGCATGTGTTTGTCAATGTGTATATGACAGTATGTCATACTTTCATTAACACCCAGTACGCACCCCCATTACCATACTATACAAGGCCTGGTGATGTTCTTCACTTAACAGGAAACTCGGGACACACCTCACCCTAAAAGCTCTGTGGTGTGTGCAATTATAGCCAAACACATTAGTAGCAATAAGTACCTAGGTAAGGGTTCTACTCTCAGTTTTGCCAAGTAAGTGTGTGTGTATGTCTACTTCAGTTTGCAGAAAATATATTTCCCAGGAGATCATTTGTCCGAGAACTAACTGGCTAAAGATAACATTTCAAGGAATCATCTTGTGGAAATACATTCGAGGTAAACTAGTAGTGGATGTGTAAATGCCCTCTTCCCCACTGTACAGCTGTACAGCGATACTGGAGTTGGTATATATACATGGGTGTGGTTGTTGTGGCCGCAGTCACCCACACTGGGGTTGTTGCGGGTAACACCCGCTTAGTGTGCTGTTATACTGTACAGTTTATGTTAACAGGTTAAGTAGTTGTTAATCACACTATGTGTGGTTCTACACCACCCCACACCCTCCAAAGTGAGGGGCTGTGCCACCAAAACCAGCACACATATGTTTGACAACTACAGGATTGTACTACATTGAGGAAGAGGACATATACCCTCCAGTACCATCGTCAATGACATTAAACTGGTGAACTGATTATTTCCTGATGTGATGTTTTGGCAATTTGGTCTGGGTGGAATTACATAGGCCAAAATGAGTTCACTGCAAAATGAAGTGCATCCATGTGAACAGTATTCTCTATGTATTGCATCAACACCAAAGCCTCTTGTGTGTGTGTGTGTGTGTGTGTGTGTGTGTGTGTGTGTGTGTGTGTGTGTGTGTGTGTGTGTGTCATTCACAGACATTTGGTGTGTGCCACCCAGTACACTTACAATTGTCCACTGTAGAAGAGCTGCTGACATCAGCCACCATGTACTCACCTGTATACACCCCTCAGACCTATCAGCCATGTGGCACATGCAGTAACTGTTATACAGACCTGTTACCTGTGCTCAGCTGTACCTGGGATATGACACAGTCAATGTGTCACCACAGTGCCACACCTCTTGTAGGCAGAACAGCAGACCAACATCCTGCTGACACATAGACAGCTAGAACACAAACAGAATACATTATGGAGACCACAATCAGTCAGTGTTAATAACAGCTATAATGCATCATGGCTGGACAGTTACACACCCTGACGTGTAAGCATTAATCATTCCAGCTTAAAACACGTTAAACAGCATTACATTGCTAAACCTTACGACATTCACCCTGTGCATCAGAACCATATTAGCATGTCTCTGCATTGATGGTATGGATGACAGGGATGTGGCACAGGTATCATCATATGCACAGGGTGTTTTGCGGGTTTGCCAGCAGCCTAGGCTGAGCTGTTTGGTTGACATCATGTCTGTGGGTTAGGGAGTTCTTTATTAAATGGGCTGTGCAGATGTGGTGTGTGTGTGGGTATGTAGGTGCCCTAGCTGTGTTGGTAAAGTGTGTGTGTATGTATGCACACATGTTTGCTATGTGGCTGCCCTATATAGGGGTTTGTTGGACAACTGCAGACCATACATGGCTTGGTGTACAGTTCACTGTCTCCAGCCATGGACACGGGAACTGTGTCCGCCAGGGATTTCATGGGCACTACCAGGCAGAAGTGCAGATATGGTACTCTCCCCTGATAATGACAATTGTCCACTGGATCCACGTCCCTGTTGGGATCAGCCAGGACCACATGCATGTGGCCTGCTGCATTGTGGTGTAGACAGCACCCCCCTGCAGTGCTGGTGCTAGTACTGCACTACGGGAGTGGCTGTGAGTTATTGCATGTCCACATATACCTTCACCTGTTGGTGTTGCTGACCTATGTCCACGTGGCCACTGCCCTACTCCCACCACATGCTCTACCACAGACCACATGTTTGAGGATTCCCACATCTCACCCAACCATCTATCCAGGACCTCTGCAAAATAATGGTGGGCACATGCAAGATCACGGATGTTGTCAAGTACAGTAGAATGAGTAGCCCTCTAGAGCCTCAGACTCTCTCTGGTGTAACATTCCATATGTACCTGTGCCTCCATGATGGCCCAAAACATGCATCTGGAGACACCTGCTGTGGCACTTCTGCCAGGGGCATGATGGCCAGCAGCCCTCCTATGAACATCCCTGTACATCTGCCTGTGTGGTACCTCGCTGATCATCTGGCTATGGCTGCTGTGTGCAGACACACTTGACATAGTCCCCACACTGTCCAGTCCCATGCCACCACCTACAACTGTCCTGTCCCATGCCACCACTCACCAACTGTCCCTCATCTATGGCCACTGGTGATGGTGTATGTATGGGCATTGTAACTGTGTGCGGGGATGGGGTGGATAAAAGTGGGATGTCAACCGATGCTACAGCTTCAGCCCCTGACAACCCTGCCTGTGCCTCACCATGCCTATCATCATTGTCAGAGTCTGTATGGACACTAACATCAGTTTGCCTGCAGGAGGGACCCTGACCCACCTCGCCATCTGTGAGGGCCAAACAAAAAATGTAATTTAAGACCTGTACATTATGGTTTACCTCTACACACACACACACACACACACACACACACACACACACACACACACACACACACACACACACACACACACACACACTTACAGGTGAGGTGCTACAAAAATATTACACAGACCTCTCATTACCCAACAGTCAACATGCATGACATAGGGCACTCAACAGCATGCACTGCAGTCATACTCAATCCTTGTTACCAACATTATACATCTCTGTGATGCATGAGTTGTGTTAGTAGGTGATGCCCCTTCCCCTGGAACAAACTGCACCCATGTACACAGTATTGCTGTGCACCTGTACAGTACACTAGCATGTACTGTGCACCATACCTCATGAGTGTACACACCATTGCTGAATGCGTATATCTGTGGCAGTTATGTTTGCTCTGTTGCTCACAACCCCTATGTGTTTGTCTGACACATACCTGGGATACTATGAGGACTGATGTCAATAGTTACTGCCTCACCTCTGATTTGCAGATCTCATCATCAGCAGTGCAAGTATGAGCAATAAAATCTGATTACACTGGCAACCTTCAAAGCTTAATGTGGATATGAGGAGTGTACACACCCTTGTTGACATGCCAGCCTCTTCCATGATATGCAATGGGGCCACAATACTCCATATATTAACATTATATACACCTGATATGTGACATATGACTTGTGCAATTCAATGCAGTATCAAACAAATGTGTTAGTCGTGCAGATGCTGAATGAGATACATACAATATGTGGGTTGCATAAGTGTGCACACCCATAACTCAATGGTTTGTTGCAGCACCTGTTAAGTGAACTACAGCAGTCACTATTCCCGGAAGGGGTATATTAGCATGGTCCATCTTCACATGCCATTACTTGGTTACTCCACCCTACAAATCTCCCCCAACTCTGCCAGATTGCAAGGTCAGCTCATGTGCACAGCCCTTGGAGGTCACACAATGGCTTCACTATTGTTGTGGATTCAGGGTTATGTCTGGCACAATTCATGACCTTGACTGTGTTCAGATACAGCCATTCTTAGTGAGCTTTGGATGTGTGCTTCAGTTCACTGGTGTGTTTCAGGATGAAACCCCTCCCCATCCTCAGCCTTATTGCAGATGCTTGACAACTATGGGCCACACATGAGTGTTATTTTGCAGTGCACCAAATTCTGAATGCCATGTCTAGTGGCCTAGTTCCTGCTAATGAACAGCAAACCTAAAGTGTACACTGGCACCAGCAAGGTAAAAATGGGGATGGTGGCCCTGAGGTGGAGTGAGGTGTTGCTTGTGCACCACATGTATCTTTTTGAATACTGTCTGTAGGTTTCAGCCTTGGTCTCATGACACCATTACACATTGCAACACATGCCTTTGGAAGACTTGATGTTATGCATATGTTACCTGTAGAGAGCCCTGGATGATGTTTCCTGTTTATTTTCTACATAAATGTTGTCCCATACTTCATACACACATACATAACTGTCTGCACTGTTTGCCATGGTGTATGCAATGGTGAGGTAAGGCTACTTTTCCCACTTCTGAGTGCTACCTTTCGGATATGGGATCTATTTCATGGTTTGTAGGATGTGTGCAAGCCACGGCTGCCTCTGTTGCAGGTGAGTGGGCAAATGTCATGGATATACTTCTTGGACAGCTGACCATTACTTGGTGTGACATTGAGGCCCTTTACTTCATGGAAGGTGTGTACTCAAGAAAAGTGAATGCTGTCAGTACCTCACAAGCTGCTTCCACAATATGTTATTTGGAGTTGTGCACATATATGCTTCCAGTGTTTGTTAAGGTATGTATTCCCCATATTTGTTGTCCGAACATAGGATTACATTTTACACATTCATTGCTCATGTTAGGATCACATTACAGGTCGCAAAAGGTGTGGAATGTGGTATTGTGATTTGTCATTGTTTAGATCAGGAACAGTTGCCATTGTAATAGTGGTGTATACACTGTTGTAGCCACTGTATAAGGGTAATGTTTCAGACATGTCCCTACTGTAGGCCATTTGTCCCACCATTATATTCATCTCTGTCCACACATCTTGCACTAACAGGTTGTTAGGTATACTGCAGGACTCTTACATACCCTTCAGATATGCCACCATGGTGACAACTGTAATGCAGTGCAGTTAACAGCAAAAATAAGAGGACATGTACAGCATGCATTATGGGTAGGTGTGTTAAATGTGTGCATGGCAAATAGCATGGCCATAACATGGCCATTGTATTGACAAACCTGAACAAAATAACTCCATACTCACCAGCTACAGGCTGCTGCCCCAGTTGTATACCAGAGGGACCTAAATAGTTGTGTGAGAGATGTAAAGTCAGTAGCCACACCTGTGGCAATGGTACAGGGTGGGAGCAGCATTTCAGCACATCAACAGTACAAACCCACAATACTAGAGATTATGCACATCTGTTCATTTCCACACTGCAGCAAAAGACTATCTTATCTGACATATGCATGTAGATACTTTACAGATGAAAATGGATAAGCAACAGTGGTCTACTAATGTTCCCTGGGGCCTTACCTGCATGCTTCTTGTCCATTGTGTGGATGGCACCCACCTCCACAATGTTATCTTCAGCTTGCTGGCTTGGCTTGCGGGTGGGTGCCCCAAGGCTGGTGAGGAGCTCCTCAGCATTTGTCAGTGGGGGTTGGATGGCATGACCCCCACCTCTGGCTGGCTGGTCCCTCCTAACTGCAGTGGCATGCTGACGGGCATGGCAGATCAGATCTGTGCAGCAATGCCACACCTGCTCATAATTGCGGACGTACAGGCCAACATGTTTACCCTGTGGATGAGCTCATTCCACAGGGTGGTCCTCTCCTGCAGATCCTGGGCCCTGCGCCAGAAGAGGATGGCATGATGGATAATGAGGTACTGGATTATTGCATCATTTTCCAGGGGTGTGTATGCAGGCAGACATTCCCAGGACATTGTACCTGGAAGACATAAACAGGAAAAAAGGTCAGAGGACCTCATAAAGTTATCCACGTGCACATCAACAGTAGGCATTACTTGCAAATAATCCAGACTATACCATAACACTGTAAGCTATCATGGCTTGCACATTACATTCCTGGCCCTGACCTGTCCAGTTCCCCCCAATGTTGGACAGTTAATGGCATAATGCACTACACACCATTCAGTTCTGTGTAGAGGGATGACAGTGGCCATCTTACATGTGGATGATGTGTGGATGGTGGCATGTGTGTGTTTGACTGTAGATTCATAGATTCATAGATTAGTACTAGGCTAACTGCCCTTGCGAGCCATTTTAAGCCTTTTCAATTATCCCTTGTGAGACTCAAACCCTGCACCTTGTGTTTGCAAACACCTTAACCATTAGGCCACCTTTCTAAACCATGTAGTGTGTGATGGGATTGTGAGCACATGCCTGTGTTCATGTAGGAGGCAAACTATGATGTTCTCATGCCCCATAGAGACTTGCTGTTGTTACCATCAGTCGACATTATGTCCATGCTCACCACTAATGCTGGCAGGAGTGTGGGTGATGTGCCTATCCCCCTGTACTACTGTTGTGGACAGGGTGCCACTGTTCCCACCTATCCTGTCTGATGCAGGTTACCTGTAACCATGGCATGTGTGTATGAGGTGTGCTGTACCCCCAGTACAGGTTGACTTGTGTTACTGGCTCTGAGACTGCGTACATATGTGTAGACATGGTTGCAATTGGCCTTGGTGGTTTGGATATATCTGATTTCTAGTCATAGTCAGCCTTAGAGGAGGTCACCTGTGAACCTACATGCTTGCTCAAATAGAGGTGCACTTGCTTCCAAGTTGTGGTCTGCACCTATGTGTCCATGTACAGCCACTATAGCAACCTATGATGTGCTTTGTGTCTTGGTGGTGTCTACCAAGGGGGAGCACTCTATCATTGGTGGAGGATGGTTGTACAGGTAAGGTACTGCTGATTCCATATAGTTACAGTGGGTATGAAGTGTACACACCCCTGTTACAATGCATGGTACTTGTACAATTGGAACATGACCCCACAAAAGCACATGTCAACACAATCCCGACCTGTGATGTGTCCTATAGCCTGCTCAGTTCAATAGGGAACATAACAACCTGCCCTGTGGAAACATATAGGTTCATAGGTTCATAGGTGTGTACTAGGCTAATGGCCCTGGAGCCTTTAAAAGCCTAGCCCATAGGATTACCCTGGCATCATGCCACCCAACCTTAGTTTCCAGTGCCTCTGTTGAGTAAAGCCACTGGAGTGATCCCTGGGGTGAATTTTCTATTTCCCATCCACTCATCAAGATTTCTCTGGAAGAGGGCCAGTGAGGTGCTCTGCTTAACATGTATGAGAAGTTTATTCCATAGCATTGGCAGTCTCTGGGTTATGAACCTGTTCCTCCAGCATATGGGAAGAAATACTCAGTACAGTAAGCCAGGTGAATGTGTGTGCACACCCTTACACTATGTTGTGTAAACACCTGCTGAGATGATTACAGCATCCTATTGTCTTCGTTTGTACTCTAACGTCATATCACATCTTCACATGGCAATGGTTGCTCACCTTCTATGAAACAGCTTTGTTTCTTTTTCAATAGAATTGTACAGGTTATGGGTCACATTTGAGGTGACAAATGTTTTGACATGACTTCCTGTGGTCTCATTGGCATACAGAACACAGACCTGGCATTCCAACAGGGGTGTGTACACTTTGATATCCAGTGTATATGGGTGTTGATATAGCTGTTAGTGGTAGGCATGGACAGTGGGTCACAACACAGTTGTACACTTCTCTGATTACTACGTGATAAGCATGGCTACTGTAGTACCCATATCAGTGTCATGGCAATGCAACAATCAGTAGCAGTACACATTTTATTTTGTTGTATGTAGTGACAGTGATATTACACACATGTGCAACATGCACATCCTATTTTCCGGACTGCTTGTGACCCATGTTATTACTTTTGTGCCTTTCACCTGAACATACACATACATACACATGCTCAGGAGATACATGGTACATATTTGTGCTCTATGTCATTATGGCACACTAGATTTACAGTCCTGCAACTCAATCATATGTCTCAACCTGTTATACCAGGACTTCTGATCATTGGTCCACGTCACTGGTTGACAAACCAGGGAAGTCAATTTTGATAACGTATCAATATAGCTGCCATAACACAAGTATATGTGTAAGTGACTACAGATATCTGTCACAACTGTGAACTTTGCCCAGAAGAACACTGTACATCTGAATGTTATTAATTCAATATATCACATGCAGTTTAACACACACATCTGCAACAGTGCTTTACTATGCTCATGCCCTATTTATGTGCTCTAGATTTACATCCCATTAATTGGCCTAGCAGTGGCACAGACATGACTGTTTGACAGACACTCTAATGGTTGCCATATGTGAGCTGTCCTTTCCCAGGGTGTGTCAGGCTCCTCAGTTGTGACCCAACCTATCCACCTCTTAGAGCATCACATGTGGACAAAGCCTAACATTAGGGGTGGATATATAGGGATAGATTGTAGATATGCCTATTACAAACCTATGAAGTTTGTGCATGATACATTTTGCATTACCATGACTGTTCTGAAGGTGATGGGGTCTGAAACTCATGTGTCTGTCATGACTTCATTACTTCCACCTTCAGCTATTTGCCAGACTAATATTGATGTTTGGAGAAACAGAATAAACACTATGATGGCTAAATCTTGACATTTTGTGCAGATCTGCACAGTGGACAGGTATGGCCCACTGCAGACAGAGCCAGATGCTATGCCCATAGCATTTGTTCAGCAGGACATCATTACAGCAAGTATTGATGGCACATATATATCTTTTATAATCATTTATCCCATTATTACAAACCAAGTACTAATTTCAATTACATGCTTGCATGTTTCACATACCTGGTTTATCTTCAGGTTCCTTCTGTGTACAGGATGTCTTCTTGTTTCTTATTTCAATGTTTTTTTCTCTCTTTCTCTCTGTCTCTCCCAACAACTGGGATCGAGCTTGTTTGAGTTGGTTGAAGCATGGCTTTTGTAGGTGATGCTTATGTTCAGGTCATGGTCTCTGCACCAGTTGCTGTTCCCCAGTTGCTAATTGCATGCAGGCAGCTCTGTAGTTCTTCCAATAGCTAATGTCATAGCAACACACTACTATAAATAATTACATCATGTGGGTGTTGTCCCTTTACCTTTTCTGTATGGAAGACATCCTTCATGTGTGTGGGCAGCAGTGTTACAGACAGCAGGTAGGAATACTTCTTACAACAGGACTTGTAGACACAAGACAATTACATGTTTGTATAGGGTTCCAGACTTAGGGACAGTGTGTGAGCATTGCTGTTATATGCATTGAATACTGATAATTTTACAGGGTCTGTGTGTACATGCAAGTTTTGCATGGAATGCAGTCTGTCTGCATAGCTCTCAACTGTTGGCCTATCCACATGATGGCCAGAGGATTGGCTGTTATGTTTTTGTCTGTTCCCCACACAGGTCTTGTCCCCTGGCATATCAGTGGCATTCTCTCCATTGATTGCTATCAGTGTATGGCAACATCCATTTGTGTTTCTGACTTCATATTCCTGAGTAAGGGTATGTTGCAACCAATCCTATAACACCAGCAACTTTCGCAGTGTATAACAGCAATATTTCAAATATGGCCCTGTATTTCAGCCTCTGTCCTCCACCTATATACCAAGCTTTGTCCAGATGTCATGCAGTACGAGGTTGATAGGTATGGTCTATCATTATTTAGTGCTGACATTCCTGCTATCATTCTAGTGATGTTGTGGACTCCCAAACAAGTTGTGGGGTAGGGTCCATATATATGAGGGCTACAGCTGGACAAAACATGTGTGACCCTGTACAGTCTACAGAGAACACTGTTATATGCCCTTGTAAGATATTTTATGGGGGAGGGGTATTAAATGTTTTTAACCTAGGCTGTTACAACATGTGAGGGATATCAGTAATAAGAAACATTAAGGTATACGTCTGCACATTTTCATATGTTTCACCATGGGAACAGTGGTGGTCTAGAACTTACTCTCTTGCACACAGTTCTGTTTGTCAGTGTGATAGTGACATTTTAAGTTAAGCATTATTATGTAATGGATACATTTAAATTGTGACAACTGATACTTTTCCCCCTAGGGGGTTGAGTACAGAGTGTAATTGGAGGTTGTTGAACTACATCTGTAATTAAGTGTTGATTGATTCTTATCTTCAAGGCGTGTGTTTTTACTGTTGTACTACTTGAAGGCTTTAGCCTAGACAGCAAAGTATGTTATGTTTTGCAGATTACTGCATCATATGTTTTCTGTGATAGTTGCATTAATCAGTTATGTATTTCAAACACCTAAATGGTATAAGAAATGGCATAAACAACTGAAATAGTACACAAATAAACATGTATATGGATGCAAACTGTGTGGTGTCATGTCCTTTGCATTGTGTGTGGGTATATGTTTCATGCAATAATTCACATTTGTAGGAAAGAAGCAGACACTGGCCATTTGAAAAGGTGGCAACTGTAGGAATAATGGCTGTTTGATATTCTGTGCAACCTCTATATATACTCTCTTTATATATATCTATAAGTCTTTATATATATATATATATATATATATATATATATATATATATATATATATATATATATGTGTGTGTGTGTGTGTGTGTGTGTGTGTGCATATATGTATCATTAGAATGTTTAGTGCTTCCATATTGTACATTCCCTATGGTAGACTGACTGTTCTGCATGTTATGTTATGTTAGTGAAATCATCCCAGCATCTTACAGCTGAGATGGCTTACTGGTAACTTGTTGTGACAATGTTGTGCATGGTTTTGGGGTGAAGGCTTGCAAGTGTTGGTTACTTTGTTGCAAGTTAGAACAGTCCAACTGGGGAGGAAGGATAATGGCAATAATTACAAGAGGTCCCCAGTTTGGGCCCCTTCACCCCGAGTTACATTGCCTTTGGTCAGATGTTTTGCAGTGAGAGGTTCAGAGTGAGGATCTGATGTCCAAATGCACTAAATATATATATATATATATATATATATATATATATATATATATATATATATATATATATGTGTGTGTGTGTGTGTGTGTGTGTGTGTGTGTGTGTGTGTGTGTGTGTGTAGATTTTATATAAATATATATATATATATATATATATATATATATATATATATATATATATATATATATATATATATATATATAGATATAGATATATATAAATATATATATAGATATATATAGATATATATATACATATAGATATAGATATATAGATATCTACATATACATATATAAATACATTTTCCCTACTGTTGAATGACTGTGCTGCATGATATGTTTGAGAAAACATCAGACATATCTACAGCTCAGATGGCTTTGTGGTAACTTGCTGTGGCTATGGTGTGCAGGGCCCTGGGTTTGAGACCTGCAAGGGCTGATTATTTTGTTGCTGGGCAGAACAAGGGCTGTTGGATACAGAGTAATTAAGGCACTTGTAAGCAGTTGTAAGTGGGTTTGTGTGGGTTTGCGCGGTTTGCTTGGTGATAAGCAAAGCTAATTTCCAGTTAAATATGCTTACAGACAGTCTTAAAAGTGCTTAATCTGTGTAGGCATTGCTTAGCACTGCACAAACAGGCTTAATCCCACTTACTACTGCTTATAAGTGCTTACTCCCGCTTACCGGGGTTGGGAGGGTGGCCTAATGGTTAAGGTGTTTGCCTTACAAACACAAGGTGCAGGGTTTGAGTCTCACAAGGGATAATTGGCTAGGCTTAAAATGGCTCGCAAGGGCAGTTAGCCTAGTACTAACCTATGAACCTATGAACCCCTGAGCTAATTTCTTTAAAAGAAAAGAAAAAAGAGGTGATAGGAAAGTGGTAAAAAAGAGGGCACACAGATGGAAAGATGATAGGAAAAGTACCTAGGGATGTGCAGGACAGGTGTAGGGAAGGTCCATAGCTGTCCATTTCTTTTACAGCAACAGCTGTGCATATATACAGAATTTGGAGGTATATCTGGACACTCAAACTATATAAAAAACACCAAGCAAATGTTAAAACACATTAGACTACAAAGCCAGCAAAAAGATGCCACAAATCTTGTATTAAATAGCTTACTCACACTGAATAACACTCTGGCAACTCAGTACAGCCTTCCTGGAGTTACTCAAACCCCTGAGAGAGGGGTGAGGGCAACAATAATGTGTTGTGAAGCCAGTTAGACCAGATTGCATGTGTACAGTGGACACGTGTGTGAAATAGACAGCTATGTATGGGGCAAATTTTTTTTTGGGGAACAGAATGCCCTTTTTTTCAAGATGAGAGTCGGATGTTGGAGAAGGATAGTAGGTATATTTGGGAAGGTTGGTTGGGTAGGAAGACAGACAAGACAACATACAAGGGTGGTATATCACACATGTGGGGGGTAAACACCTTGGACGGGGAAGGGTGTTTGGAAATTGGAAGCCCATGAGCCTCCAAATGGAAACAGTGGGACTGAGGTCCTCACCCATTGGCAGTCACCACCGTACCTTCACAGACCCGAAGGTGGCTGTGCTGGCGGCTGAGCATGAGGGGCAGGCTAACACTCTAATTGCACCATGCGGCCTTCAAGCTGGCGTAGCAGATCTCCAAACTCCTTTCAGAGCTCGCTACACACCAAACCTGGCTTCGGGTGACAGGATCCTGTCCATGCCCACTCCTGGGGGGGTGACCCCCATCTCCTGATGGAGTTCCACCCAAAGGTGGTGCAGGACCAGTGGACGAGGAGGTCCCAAGGTGGGTCCCAGATGTGCTGGGGCCCAGTGCCATGGCCAGATGAGGTGGGAGAGGTGGGTCCGCTGGGACCGGCCTTCTCAAATGTGCTATGGTGTTACAGTTTTAGAACATATGTGGGTTAGTAATAGTCAACACAATCCAGGATTTGTTATAACAGCATGCATAGATATTCTCATTAACCCAAAACAACATATTTGGAACACTTGCATACAGCCAATTTCCCACCCTTTGCCATGATAAGACGGTCTTGAATATGCTGAGCTAAGCTAAGCTACAGGCAAACCTGCTTAGCTAAGGTTGGCAGTGCTTAAAGGGGCAGGTTCAGCACTGCTTACCAATGGGCAAATCCACTTAGCTGGGCTACTCATTGCTTAGCAGTCATATTTACACAATGCTTACACCTGGTAAGCAGAGCTGTGCAATGCTTAGCATTGCTTATTTTTAATTTTATACACTATCTGCTGTATGGGATTGATTCATCATTCATTACATATTATAAATTTGTTTATTGTCCCTGACAATCCCCAATGTGCTTTCATTACATTTATTCATGTGTGACTATACTGTATGGGCCACTTTTGTTTATATGAGGTTTCACAACTATAAACTGACACCTCCCATCTGGCCCACTCAGTACTCTGGTTAACAAATATATGCTATTTAGTAGCTAATTATAAAAAAAATGTTTATGTATTGCTTTCACATGTAAAATGTAAATTGGTTACAGTGGGGATTGAACTGGAAATGGCTGCTGGCAAAGTGGACGCTCTAACCAGTACACTATTGCACTACTGCTTATGTTGGATGTCTCTTGCTATTTAACTTCTTGTACAGTTTAAGCTGGACTACGTGTAGCTAAGCAACTGGCACACCTGTGCAGCTTTGCTTAAACTTTGTTGCATGTTTTAAAAAAAATTTATTTGTTGTGATTTTTTTATTCGTACTCTTCAGAATATCCCTGCTAATGCTGAACCTGTTATTCAATCAACTTTATGCTTTGTGCGATGATTGTCCCTTTTGGCTTTGTCCACATTCCTTACTCTGACAGGTTGGGAGGTGTGCACTATATGCTTATGCTACATCTGTTATTCTATCAACTTTTAGCTTGGTAGGGGTGATTGTCCCTTATGGCTTTGACCAGATTTCTTCCACTGATGGGTTGAGGGTATTACAAGCATTCTCGCTCATTTTAAATTGCCAAAAGGCAATTCTGGTGTGCAGGGGGCATGTGTATTGTGAGAGGTCTGCTCTCAGACACACCCCCTGCACTCGTACATGGAACCATGTCTATTTTAGAGCATAGCAGCACACCTTCAAACATATGCATGGTGCGCTGCCGTGCTGAACAGGAGCGGTCCCTGCTATACAGGAATAACTTATTCCTGCACGGCTGCTTGCTGAATCCTAGGGATACACATAACAATAGACATTATCCAGTCACTTTTCCTCAAATCTTTAATACTCCAGCATGCCAGATCTTAACCTAAACCTTTTTTTTCTTCTCCTACCCTTCCCTTTCATTCCAATAGATTCTCCTACATTTTCTTTCACACACCCACCCAATGCTACCGTCATTATACTCTCTAGTTTTAACAAATATTTTTCTTCATACCTTTACATCACCCCCTTCTATTTCCTAATTTTAACATATATTTTTGTTACTTTTCACATCCACTCCTCCTCTCTTATTTCCTTCAGTTTCATTCTAATCATTCTACATGTACAATATTACTATTCTACACAATTGTATCATTATCCCTCACAACTACTGTCTTTCTTATATCTTATCAACACCTAATACTCAACACAGTAATCTTCCAAGCACTACACATCTCCAAATATTAATAGCCCTTAGTCTCTACTCTGCTGCTACTGTCCAGCTTTTTTTTTTTTTAAAACAAGGTATTAAACCCCCAACAAAAATGCAACAAGTCTTCCCCTAGACCAAGGCTGAAATTTAAACACCCTTAAACATACTCCCTGCAGTACTGTCACTTGAAAACATGTGGTGGCATCCATCCTTACCCATGTCCTGCAATAACTCCACAAAATAACAAGTCTGATACATCACACAATAGTCATCCAGCAAAGTCATATGGAATCTATTTATACACACCTAACCTTAGAAGTGTAGGAAATAAACTCACTGATGGGCATACCTGAGTGGTCTATCAGTCCCCAGATATACCTGTAGCTACAAAATTTGGCTTAAACAAGAAATAAAAGATGAATAAATCTTACCTTAGGATATAACACCTTAAAACTTGGCAGAACCCATAAAAAGGTGATGGGGTAGCCATTATATTCTAGAATACTTTAAAACTCTCTAGGTCTCATATAAGCCCACCTCCAATTTTCAATGTTGAAATAATTATAGCAGCCTTGCAATCTAATGCTCACAAAAGCTTTTGCATTAGATTAGCTTACATTCCTCCTAAGAAATAACATAGTTACTGCTGAAAAATGTCTCTTTCGGGCCTCAAACATCTCACTTGAAAAGATCATTTTAGGAAACCTGAATATTGATTGGCAAACTATTGACAGTAACTGTTCTTTTAATATCAATAATCTACATGGTTTCACTCAACTTATTTCAACTTCCACAAGGTACAGCAAAGGATGCAGCAGAGCCTCTACCTTAGATTAGATTCTCTCCAATGTCCCAAACAAAATCCTTTCAACAGGTGCCTTACCTGATATCTTAAGCAATCACCTACACATCTTCGTAGTAACTCATCATGAACCTAATCAAAACAGCTTTAGTACAACCTTGCTGACAATCTCTCTTCGTTTAGTAAGGACCAATTTATCACAGTACTCAAATCAGTCAACTGGTGAGCTCTTCAGACCCTTCCCCTTGATGAAGCTGTAGCTTTGTTCAAATCAGTTTTCCTTAACATACTAAATAAACTAGCCACAATAAGTACTAAAAGAATTAAATTGAATTCAGCACCCTGGCTTTCAAAAAATTGAACAAGAAAGAGAGAGACACAGCCTGGAAAACAATATAAACGAATTGCAACCATAAATGCCCATCAGTACTATAAAAGTCTCAGAAACTCCACTAAAAATCAAATCAAAACAGAAAAAAAACTACTATTATATTAATATAAGACAGCAAATTATAAACAAGTACAAAGCTTTTTGGATTACAATCAACCAGCTGTTAAAACTTCATACACCAACATAACTTACACTATCTCTCTAAACATACTGAGAGCATTTACAGTGAATAATATCTATTTCATCCCAACAGTGACCTCTCTTGTTACACCTCTCGACACAGACAGACAGAGGTTCATCTCCTCCCTTGTCATCCCCCAAAACACCTGTATTCAAATTTCTCAATTTCTACAATCAAAAAACTAATATTAACCTTAAAACCTACAACCCTTGCCCCTGACAACAGATCCATCATAGTACTTAAAAACTGCTGCTAGTGTCCAAGCTTTTCCTATCTTTATTCTAATGAACTATTCCATCACCAAAAGCTAAATCCCAACAGTATGGAAAAGGTGCTACATTCTTCCTCTCCATTAAAGTGGAAACTTATATGTGCTCTAAAACTTCAGAGCTATAGTCATACCGTCACCACTCAAAACTTCTGAAGAGTTGTATCTAGTCTCAACTCCTCAGTTTTCTCACTGACAGCTGCCTCCTTTCCCTTACACAGCAAGGTGTCTGTCCTTTTCATAGTATATATACAGCTCTCCTAAGTTTCTGATACCCAATATCAAAACTCTGGCAACTTAGTCTCAGCACTTTTCCTAGATTTATCCAAAGTTTACAATAAGGTATCCCACTAGAAATCGCTTCAAAAACTAGATTGCCAAGTAATACATGAAACTTCACTATCTTGATTTTCCAGCTACCTCTCAAGTAGGCAACAGACATTAAAATGGCAAAATGTCATCTCTTTCCTTCTCATTATGGTGGTTATTCCTCAAGAATCCATTTTAGCTCCACTGGTATTCAATATATTCATTAATGATCTCTACATAGCTTCTAAACACACTTCTATCATACAGTACACAGATGATTCAGCAATCATTTGTTCTGCTAAAAGTGTAGATAAATTAAAGCAGCTCACCCAAGAGTGTTTCTCCACCATACAGACCCAACTTTCTGATCCACAGCTGTTCCTTAACCCTAAAAAAACAAGCTTATCCTATTTGACTACAAAAGTAGTTTCAAAATCATTTCCTCTAACAACACTAGAATAGAACTATAGAACTAATAAGTCAAACTAAGCTTTCAGGAATCACTATTGACGAAACCAGTAAAAAACTCCAACGAAAAGCTAGGTGGACTATTTAGCGTCAAACAATACCTCACAGATAATGACAGAAAAAGTATTTTTCATTCCCCTTTCATCCCTACACTACTTTACTTTGCTCCCATCTTGAATAACCTACAATCAGCTCAACTCTCACTGTTGGAACAGTGCTATAATAAGGTGGTGAAAATTTCCACCAATCATCATTATAGGACACATCACTGTCTGACCTTCAAAAAACGTCAGTGGCTAGAACTAAGGCATTACCTTACACTTTCCTAACTAGTTATATCCCATAAACTCTTCTATTATCTGGACATATACCCTAGTTTGAAAAATATCTCCATCTTTATAATCCAAGTAGACAGCTGAGATCCACTAACAAAATGTTATTAACTGTTACGAAAGCTAACAACTCTTTTGATGACTCTTTGTACTTCTCTTCCATGGCTAAAATTTGGAAATTCTTTCCTTTCACTCAAAGAAACACAGTAAGGACCAACTATTTTAAGAAACAAACAAGAGAATACCTAAAAGATACCTGACTCTCTACAGGCAAATCTCCTGGATGATAAAGGTCGTTACTTTCTCCTATTCTTTCCAAGTACTGAATCCATAGTTATTGGTCCAAAATGTCCACCTTATTCTTTACCTCTCCCCTTTCTTCCTTCTATCTATACTAAAACATTCTTTCTCTCCTCTTAATATGAATTCTCCATTTCCTCCTTTTTTCTCCTTTCACTAAGTTCATTTTCAAATATGTTTCACAGCTCTTTAGATGCTGCTGATATAAATTAATGATACTCTGTTTAAATGTTGTGCAATTGTTGATTACTTGTATACCTCTATTTGCTATGTTCTTTATGTAATGTTTTTTTTCCCCTGGAACTTTTTTCCCCAGAAAAAAAGTTTCATAACTCATTACAGGATGCTGCTATTAATTAATGATACTCTGTTTAAATTTTGCATACTTGTTTATTGCTTGTTTAGCTCTGTTTACTATGTTCTTTATGCAATATTGGAATTTTTCTTGAGGTTTTCTCCCTAGGCCACTGCTGAAAAGGGGTAGTAGCTTTTTTGCCCAGTTCAGACTATCCCAGTAAATTAATGCAACAAATAAATAAATAATTGTAGGTTTTTCTGATTTTCCATCCTGAACTTTGCTAGATGCTTTAAGTTATAGCTAAGTGATAGCCTCTGATACTATTCTAATATAACACAATGTTTTACGGTCCACAGAGAAACATAGCACTTAATAAAACTCAGTATTTCTATGCCTTAAATGCCCCCTTCCTCTTTCTGAATAAGATCTGGTGGGTACCACATCCTATGCACTAAATAGTACAATAAAAAGTGCTGTAGGCTGCCTCATATCAGTAAACAAGGGAATCCTGGAACTATCAGTTTGTGTTCTCACTATAGAAACATTATTCAAAGCCTACATAGTCCTTTAATTTCTTTTCAGTAGTGTGACACAATGACATCATAATGTTTAACATACTTTTGGTTAAAAGTTGTAGATACATTTTCTGATAACAGGCAACCCTTTATACCTACAAAAAGATTTGCTGGATATAAATGCACATTGTCAGGCTAAATATACTTCCAACTCTAACCTTAAGGGTAATCTACACTCCACACCCTCTTTATAAACTTCACATAATAAATTGCACTGCACTGGCATCTGTTTCTATGTCATGACTCCACAAATATGGGCATTTCTCCCTTCTAACTTGAACTACATTTCCTAACATAAAATCAAGTCAACCTTCAAAATATATCTATTTGAAGCAAGCCAATGGAAATGATTCCCCTATAACTGGATCGGCTAGCAATTTAATTATCTCTGTATCCATAATGATTTATTATTTTCTAAGCAATCCTTCAGCTGATTTAAACAGCAGTAGAAATGAATACTCTCTCAATTATAACATTACCAGTACAATTTATCTCTGCACTCATGTCTTCCCCTTTCTTTCCCCTGTTCCATCACTACCTTCCTTCCCTTCTGTATCAAATTTCCTTCTTTCTCCTCTACACTTTCTTTCAACTTTACACTTTCTAAGTCAAACTGCTTTCACACTCATATGTTAATCCCCAACAGCTTCTCCAAATGAAAATAATCTGTAAAAATGTATAAATAAATGACATATGTGTGTATTATTTATTTAACATCTGTTTACTGGGAAAGTCCAACTTGGAACAAAGCCAATTTTCAGCAGAGTACCAGAAACAAATGCTCAAGATGCATGTCTTTGCAATATGAGAGGAAACTGGAGTACAAAGAGCAAACCCACATGCATGCAGGAAGGACATGCAGACTCCGCACAGAAGGCACTCTAGCTGAGAATCAAACTGGAGAACCTCTTGCTGTGAGGTGACAAGCAACCTCAGCACCACTGCATCATCCAATTATTAATTATTCATGCATGTCATAATGTTTATTTATACTTTACATTTTATATTTTGCTGGTTAAAATATCTTAGTAACTTAGTAGTTGTTGTGTATTACATTTATTACATCCTTTTGTTACATTTGTCTTGTACAAATCCAGGCTGAATCTTAAAATGTGCCACCTTGATCCATATTCTACCCCAATTAACACATGAAATAAAATGCAAGTAACAATAAAAATAAAATGAAATGTAACTCAGAATGCCAGTGTCAATACCAAATTATTTCTTCAATATATAGAAAGTTGAATTTTATAGCTTCATACAAGCATTTCATATTTAGTCAACAACAATGAGATCAGGGTCACTATGTTAAGGTTTTAATTCTTTTTTACACAACTTAGGCAATACTGCAAGCCTTGCATGGCATGTAGGATTAGTGCAGGAGCTCCAGCAGGCAATATCTGCTGTGCGATCCAGGAATAGCCTGTAGGGGCATGCACGAGTGCTCCTGCACGAGTCCTGCATGGACTCAGCCCCTGTATGCAAATTATCCCATTTGCAGGAGAAATCCATGCAAATGAGGTGAATTTGCAATCCAGGAAGCTGGAAACCGTCCATGCAGGACTATAACGGAGTACATTTCTGCAAATTCCAAAACGGAGCCATGAGAGCTCCAAATAAAGGGTGGATATCATTTAGAAAGCATGCCAATGACCAAATATAAGGCTATTGGCATGGAAAACAGTTGAAAAAAAATCAGCTTTTATTGTATTTAGCCGATTTCAGCTGTTTAAGTGTAGGACAGCGGTACGGAAATGTGAAAGGAGGGGGGGGGGATAAGAAAATAAACCCAAAATAAGCATTCTAACTAAAATCACTATTCTGCCATTATAGTCAATGGCAGGCAGAAGACAACATGGTCAGAGAATAGTGGTTGCTAAGGGGGGAGGCTCAGTGTTAGACATGTAACTATGCATTAGCAGGCAATCCCATGCAAATGAGGGGAATGATTGTGAATCCCAGATTTCCCCTGCATGCTAGTCAGCTCCCAACAGTGTAAGAGCAGGAATAGCTTGGTGCAAGCCTAGGAGTTAGCTGACATCATGGGGGGTGTGTCAGGCATACTGTAAGTGGATTGGAGCCCTGTGGCTCAGGTTTGCTCCTAGCTTAGCACAGCTACGCAAGGGGGTGTGTCTGAGGGTGCCTAGCACTCGCTACATTGCCTAAACAGGTGTGCATGCCTCGCACTGGGTTTTAAAGGAAAAAATAAAAGTAAACCAGGAAACAGCAGCACTATGCACATTTGAGCACTCTGTTTGTGTGGCGTGCCTCTGGGCTTAAACAGGAAGGCAATGGGAAGGGAAAACAGTGGTAGGAAGGTAATCAGGAAGAACTAGCATAGCTGGCAGGTGAAATGTTTCAGAAGCAGCCAGTTACACAGGCAGCAGACCAGACCAGCCCAGAACACCACTATAAACTATGCAAACACCTTTCCCTCTGATTTTTCCCATACTCTACACCACCAGTGTATACAAGCGGGGAACTTTTAACAAACAAAACAACACAATGATAGGGGCTGCAATAGCTATCATAAAAAATGTGGAAGAGGCTGAGGGTGGTGAGGATGAGAATGCTGTTGACCAACCCACAGTGAGGAGATGGAGAAGAGTGTACAGACCCAGGGTAACCTACCAGGGGCTACATGAGCTGGAGATAGTGGAGCACTATAGGGTGGAGAGGGACCTCTTACAGCAAATTGTTGAGCTGTGCCCGCCACACCTGACACACAGAACTAACAGAGGGGAACCCATCCCAGTGGATATCAAGGTATGTGTAGGCCTAAGAATACTAGCTACAGATACCTTCCAAAGGCCAACTGGGGATATGATGGGGATCTCACAGGTATAAGCATCCAGGATACTCCACCAGTTCCTGGATGCCATGTCAGCACATGCCGGCATGTGCTCACCGGCATGTGCCATGTCAGCACAAGCCGGTAAGCATGTATATTTCCCCAACACCCATGAGGCATCTGGCCAGCAATATGCAACTGTTCCACCAAATAGCAGAATACCTTGAGGTAGTGGGTGTTATAGACTGCACACACATATGCATCAAAGCACCACCTGGTAAGCACGGTAGGGTCTACATTAACCGCAAGGGCTTCCCCTCCATCAACTGCCAGGTCATGTGCGATGCCCAGGGCATAATAATGAATGTGTGTGCTGGCTGCCGTGGAAGCTATCACAATTCCCACATCTGGCAACTGATGCAGCTTTACCACAGATTTGCCAACAGGGCCATCCCTTACCCTCACCTAGTGGGGGATGCTGGTTACACACTAGAGCCATGGCTGATGACACCCATCAGAAATGCACACACACCTGAACAAGAACTCCATAATGAGGCACACGCACAGACCAGAATCATAATAGAGCATATGTTTGGGATGCTCAAGTCATGGTTCCAGTGCCTGGACACATCCGGTGGAGCCTTGCTGTACTCACCAGCTACATGTACCCAAATTGTCATTGTATGTGCCATGCTACACAATATGATCCTGCAGAAACAGCTGCAGCAGGAACAGCATGGGGCAGGGCCACACAGCCCCTACCATTGCCAAGACCTGCACAGGTGCAGAGTGACTTGGAGGAGGAACAACCTGAGCCTGCCCCAGTAGGCAGTAGGAGGCATGCCCAGTATGCCCTGGCCTTGGAAAAGAGGCAATGCATAGCACATACACTGACACAGGAAGGACCCAAGGAATGACACCTCTCTCTGACTCATACATACAGTAAAAGGGATGCCAAACATGAAACTACCTGTGCTCAACCATATGTAAGGAGTGTACTATGTGCATCAACCACAGGCAGCCCTGCAGCACCACCCTCAATACTGGGGCACCCACAAGGTAAGTCACTCAACCAAATGGAGTAGAATGTGTTGCTACCTGTATCTATGGTATGGATATGAGCATGAAAGGGAATCAGGTAGCTGAATTGTATGCCAGCAGATAGCAGACACCTATAGTGGCACCACGAGATCTGTAACAAATACTGGTGTCACTATAGTAACCAGTACTACACAGGGTGACAAAACCCACTGCAGGAAATGTACTGGGTCACATGTGTGTCCATATGACTCACACATGCCAGTCAGGAAGGTTCACATACCCAACAACAGTCTCATCCAGCAGGACAGGTATAGACAAACACAAACAAAGGCTGTGCTATGGCCTCTGAATGATGCCTATGGGTAACCACCCCCCCCCAGGCCAGACAGACCACAACAGGTCAGGCCGTGAGATGTTAGATCTGAAGGGTAGGAAGTCAGAAACTAATATGTAGGTCAATCAAAGCTAAGACCTGTAGTGCACTGATGTGTCGCTAGTCAGCATGATAGGTTAGAATACAGAATGAAATGGAGTACCTGACATACCTGTACAGTCATAGCAAATATGTACAAGTTTCAGGTGTGCCCCCCATCCTATGTAGAACTGTAGAAACAGTCAGGTGTCCCCACCCCCAAGTCTGTTTAGAAATGTAGTAACAGTCAGGTGTGCCCCCCTATCCTGTGTAGAAATATAGAAACAGTCATGTGTGCCCCCCCATCCTGTGTAGAAATGTAGAAACAGTCAGGTGTGTCCCCCCTAGAATCCTATGTAGACATGTAGAAACAGTCAGGTGTGCCCCTTCCCCCAATCCAGCGTAGAAATGTAGTAACAGTCAGGTGTGCCCCCTCCCAACCACTGTGTAGAAATGTAGAAACAGACAGGTGCGCCCCCTCCCCCAATCCTGCATAGACATGTAGTAACAGTCAGGTGTGCCTCCCTCCCCCAGTCCTGTGTAGGAATGTAGACACAGGCAGGTGTGCTCCCCCTAAACCAACCTAGACATGTAGTAACAGTCAGGTATGCCCCCCCAAACCTATGTAGGAATGTAGTAATGGTCTGGTGTGCCCCCCAATCCAATGTACACATGTCGTAACAGTCAGGTGTGCCCCCCACAATCCTATGCAGAAATGTAGTAACATGTATGTGTAGGTATAATACAAGTGGAGCACAGATGCCAAGAGGTGGCCAAGGTAGCAGGATAGGTTGTAGCATTTGCACAATATGCAGGTCTGTGTGGGTTAGGTTGTTGTGTGTTTCAGATTGTGTGAGAGTGGTCAGTATGTATACATGTTGAGGTAAGACCTGCTGGCCATTGCCCACTACTGCTGATGACAGGGACAAGCCCTCACAACTGCAGTGCCAAAGACAATTCCCACCAGCATAACACATGCTAGCAGTAAGCCACTGTAAATGTATGATGGTAATATGTGTCACCATCTGAAAGACTGACATGGCATGGCTGTTGGGCTAGATATACAAGCAGTACACAGGGGAAAGTACCCCAGACATACAGTATATATTGTGTCACTATAAAATGTAGACACACTAGAATTGTACATATAGGTATGCATCACATTATCTGGTCCTGTAGTAGGGGATACCGGTGATGTCTGCCCGAACACTTGCAGATCGCAAAGGTGGTAGGACCGATGTATTGGGAAACAGCTAATGTACCTGCACATGCCTGCATAACTGGAATGCCCCATGCATATCTGTGTGTCAGACACATGGACCCAGTTCACGCAAACACCACCCACAGGTACCTCTCTGGTCATTTCCCTGCTGTGGGGAATGGGTACATTATGACCCCACCTGTATATGGCAATAACGGAAGAATGCAACATACAGTGTAGATGTCCCATGCAGGTGTGTCCCTAGCTGTAGGTAGCACCCTGCCAGCATCCACACCACCTGATCAAGACTGATAGAAGGTATTGGCATGTACACCTATCACACCTCCCCTGTCACCCCAGGGGAAGATACTGTATTGTGGTCTGAGACTGCAGGACTGACAGAATGCAACAGCCTACCACATCTGGCCTGCAGCATCACCTAATAGCCCACAGGCCTCTGCCAAAGGCCTGTGTCTCACACGTACTGCCAATGCATGTTATGTCATGGACACCCAAATAACAACATAACACACTCCACATAAGTCATATGCAAGGCCATGTGGACAAACCACAGTAACATGTCCACCATGTCCCACTGCATGAACTGTGGACCAACACTAACACACAGCTGTGATGGGGTGATAATCTTAGGGAAAGTATCAGAGAATGTATGCATAATGTATGGAAGAGGTTAGAATAACGGGGGGGGGTGGGAGCATGGGCAGCATGGAATGTGCAGGGTCCATCACAAAGCTGTGTGCACACACTATCCCTGGCTGGAAACACATGAATAAGTGGCTACACACCTGTCCGTACACCACAATAGGGGTAATGTCCTGACCCATGGCCCCTGCCTCTGGGTAACCCATGTGAATCTGTACGGCTGTGAGGCATTGCCACAGCAAGATAAGGCCATACTGTCATGTTAATGAATGTACAAGTATGGGATCCTCTTCCAGCACTGTACCAAGGTGCTGAACTGGATAAACAGACCCAGCAGCAAGTGTCTGTAGTCCCCCCCTCCAGAATGGCATAACATACCATGAATATATAGAAGTCTGCCCACAATACCGGACATAGCTGCAGTCACCCTTGTCCCCCAAGACATCACTGTGAGCAAGAATGTCCACCTGACAGTACATGAGAACAGAAAGCATCACAGTGTATAACAGTACACATCTGAATATCTCTGCAAACAGCAGTACCATGCAGCTGAAGCAGCAGAGACACAATCACCTACAGTACACACTATCCCCTGCACAGTTTGTCCCCATATTGCCAAATGATCGATGGATACCCTGCTGAAACTGTTTGTTACCTGTAGGTGTACAACACAAAGGTCTGCACTGGAGTACAAACTACCTGGAATCAAGCCACACATGCAATACAGAAGGGCATACTGGGCATGCTCACACACTTAGAGAAATGAAGGTAATGTCAGACAGCAACATACTGCAAGGTCATACTGGGCATGCTCACACACTTAAACAAATGAAGCCCATGTCTGCAGACAACAGTGGACCATACATATCTGGCAGTTGCAGATGTTAGTGCATACCCTCCTCAGTATGCACCGGTCATGCTTTGTGCACACAGAGGATAGGAATACAGACATATATCTAAGGACAACACACTATAATAACCCAAAAGTACACATACATAGATGTGTGGAAGAGAGACTGTGACAAGGAGCCATCCATTATGAGGCCTGTCCCACCTAGCACACAGCCAAATGGTTACTATCATATGAGATGTAAATGTCACTCACTGTAGACATTACCCACCGGTATCTGTCAGCATTACAGGCTATGTGGTGCAAGTGCTAGCTGTGCTACATTACTGTACAAGGAAGTAGTCATCTAGCTGAACTGGATAAACAGACCCAGCAGCAAGTGTCTGTAGTCCCCCCCTCCAGAATGGCATAACATACCATGAATATATAGAAGTCTGCCCACAATACCGGACATAGCTGCAGTCACCCTTGTCCCCCAAGACATCACTGTGAGCAAGAATGTCCACCTGACAGTACATGAGAACAGAAAGCATCACAGTGTATAACAGTACACATCTGAATATCTCTGCAAACAGCAGTACCATGCAGCTGAAGCAGCAGAGACACAATCACCTACAGTACACACTATCCCCTGCACAGTTTGTCCCCATATTGCCAAATGATCGATGGATACCCTGCTGAAACTGTTTGTTACCTGTAGGTGTACAACACAAAGGTCTGCACTGGAGTACAAACTACCTGGAATCAAGCCACACATGCAATACAGAAGGGCATACTGGGCATGCTCACACACTTAGAGAAATGAAGGTAATGTCAGACAGCAACATACTGCAAGGTCATACTGGGCATGCTCACACACTTAAACAAATGAAGCCCATGTCTGCAGACAACAGTGGACCATACATATCTGGCAGTTGCAGATGTTAGTGCATACCCTCCTCAGTATGCACCAGTCATGTTTTGCACACACAGAGGATAGGAATACAGACATATATCTAAGGACAACACACTATAATAACCCAAAAGTAGACATACATAGATGTGTGGAAGAGAGACTGTGACAAGGAGCCATCCATTATGAGGCCTGTCCCACCTAGCACACAGCCAAATGGCTACTATCATATGAGATGTAAATGTCACTCACTGTAGACATTACCCACTGGTATCTGTCAGCATTACAGGCTATGTGGTGCAAGTGCTAGCTGTGCTACATTACTGTACAAGGAAGTAGTCATCTAGCAGCTGTATACACGTACTTGTGGAATATAACCCTGCATGTGCCTGCATGTGTTGTGTCAAACTCTAGATGAATGGGTTATGGCCCATGCACACACACTGCCCTCCCTATAGCCCTACTATGACAAGCCTGCTGAGGTCATCCACTTTGAAATACACCTTTGGGAAAGGTGTAGCCCAGTAATTTCCATGGTGTGTCCTATAACTGTGTACTGCTGTATTGTAATAAGCTATTTAGGTAAGAGTTGTACTCCCTGACATGGCAACTGTGTATGTGTCTCTGTCTGTGTAGAGAGCAATGCTTTTTAGGCTGGTCACACTCACTACAATTCAAATGCCCTATTTTGGCAAGGCTGCTAAGGTCATTCACTGTGAAATGCACCTTTCGGAAAGCTGTAGCCCAGTAATTTCTGTGGCGCATCCTATAATTGCATACTGCTGTAGTGTGATAAATGAGTTAGGTAGGTGTTCTAATCCCAGACATGGCAACTGTGTGTGTGTCTCTGTCTGTGTAGGGTGCACTGCTTTTTAGGCTAGTCACACTCACTACAATTCAAATGCCCTACTATGGCAAGGCTGCTGATGTCATTCACTGTGAAATACACCTTTCGGAGAACTGAAACCCAGTAATCTCTGTGGCACATCCTATAACTGCATACTGCTACAGTGTGATAAACTAGTTAGGTAGGAGGTCTAATCTCAGACATGGCAATAGTGTATGTGTGTGTGTGTGTGTGTGTGTGTGTGTGTGTGTGTGTGTGTGTGTGTCTATGCTCATAGGTTCATAGGTTGGTACTAGGCTATCAGCCCTAGGGCCTATGCAAGTCTAGCCATAACAATTCCCTGGATATTTCTTCCCACAATATTTACTTCTCTGGACCCCGGTCTAGCAGGGCGACTGACATGATCCCCGGGGTGAATTTCCTATCTCCCATCCAATCATCAAGGTGCCTTTTGAAAAGGGCCAATGAGGCACTCTGCTTGACATGTATGGGCAGTCTTTTCCACAGTATGGGGAGTCTCTGGGTCAGGAACCTATCCCTCCAGCATGTTTTGTTCATTGTGATAACAAGGTTTAGATCCCTGGAGCATGTGGCTCTGAGGGATTGGGATTTCTTTAAGTGGAGCATGTCCAACAGCTCAGGGTTTGACATGGCCTTGTATGTAAATCAGAGATCGCCTCTGAGTAGACGATATGCCACAGAGTATATCTGGAGTTTTTTTAGATGGTCAGCATATGGCATCTGCTTTAGGCCTGTGATTATTTTAGTGAGGTATTTCTGTGGCCTTTCCAGCTGTTGCAGATGTCTTGTGAGGCACATACAAAACAGGGCATTATACTCTATAATGGGTCTAATGAGGGATGAGTACAGTTGGACAATGACCTCCTTTTTTCTGGATGAAAAGCCCTTAGTGATGAGGTGTGCCACATAGAAGGATTTCCTGACTGTTGTGACGATGTGGTTATCGAAAGTGAGACCACTGTCCACCTGTGTCCCTAAGTCTCTCATCACACTTTCGATGTTTAGTGTCCTGCCAGCTATGTGGTAATTCATGGGTACATGTTTTTTTTCCAAAGGGGATAACTATACATTTCTTGGCATTAAGCTTGAGCCCATGGCTGTGGTACCAGGCATCTGTTTCTGTAAGGCCCTTTTGTAGAATATCCACATAATTTGGGGATTCAATAATGGCTCCCAGTTTGCAGTCATCTGTGAACTTTGTTAGCCAGAGTCCCTTAGTGTTGGCCTGTACTTCAGAGAAGTAGATGCCAAACAAGAGTGGTCTCAGGATTGAACCCTGAGGCACTCCACTTGTCACTTGTCTGGAGCTGGAATTGGAGTCGGCTACTTTTACAGTCTGGGTTCTGTCAGTAAGCCAGTTGGCAAACCATCGAGTGACGTAGGGATTTATGCCCAGCTTAGCACATTTATCTATGATTCCAGAGTGGGGGATGGTGTTGAAGGCCTTGGCGAGGTCCAGATAGGCTGTGTGGACTGCATTACCCTCGTCCACAGCTCTGGAGACTGATTCGAAGAAGTAAATCAGATTCAGGAGAAAAGATCGGCCCTTCACAAACCCAAACTGGGTGGGGTCCAGTGTTTGAAGGTTGCCAATGTCTTTGTTTACAAGTTCCATGATAATGAGTTCCATGCCCTTGCAGATCAGGCTAGTCTGACAGATGAGACAGTAGTTTCCGGGATCCAAGGTGGATCCCCCCTTGTGGAGTGGGATAACCATTGCTGTGCGCCACTCAGTGGGCACGAAGCCTGGGGTGAGGATATGATTAGACATGACACTTAGGTGGGGTGCCAGTTTATTTTGCAGTTTATGTAGTACACAGCCTGGGATGTCATCTTGTCCCATGGATGCTGTATTCTTAGCTTTGGAGAATGCGGTTTCTACCTGTGTGGTCGTGATTACCGGAATTTGGCAATCTTTTGGTATTGAGATAGGCCCTTTAGGGGGTGAGAGGGGGGTGAAGTTGTCAATAAATCAATCTGCCAGGATATTGGAAATATCCTTGGGATCAGTATATTTAATGCCATTCTGTTGTAGCTCAGAGCAGATCTGAGCATTGCCATTTAGATTCTTGACATAGCTATAGAATGACTTGTGGTTGTCTTTGGAATCTTTGGCAATTTTATTTTTGTAACTAGCTTTTGATGATTTTATGAGGGATCTCTGCTTCTTACTGAGGCTGGTGAGGGAGTTTTTTGCATCCTGGGATTTTCCTCTTTTCTGCAACAGTTTCTTCCTTCTGTTGTATAGTTTGTTTATAGCAGGGGGACCACCAAATTGGCTTCCTTTTTTTGGAGGAGAGCATCTTGGTTCTATTTGGGATGGCACCATTCATGCACGAGTGGATGTGCTCGTACAGTGCCTTAGTGTAGGATTCTGCAGTCGAACTTTCAGATCCCGTCTGCATGGCTGTCGTGAAGTTTGTCACTTCTGACTTCAGTAGCATGAAGTTGGCTTTGGAGAAGTTTTTTAAGGAGGTTTCCTTACTGGAGGGTGTGGGTGGGATATGGATGTCAAGGGTGATTTGCTTATGGTCAGACCTGACTAATGAGGGGGTGACCACTGGTGTGGAGCATCTATCTCCCATATTGGTAATGACCAGGTCTAGGATATTGGAGCCCCTGGTGGGACAATGGATTAGTTGATTCAGGACATTGGAATTTATGAATTCCAAGAACTGTTGGGAAAAGGAGTTGGTACCCAAGTAGTTTTCCCAGTTAATGTCAGGGTAGTTAAAATCACCCAGTATTAGGGTGTTTGGTTGTATCTTAATATTTTCCTGTATGTTTAGAAATGTGTAGTGAGAATCTTGGGGCATGGTGGGGGATCTGTAGCAAGCTACAGTTTGGATTGCAGTCTTAGCTAGTGTTAGTTGCACCTGGAGAATTTCAGATGCATTGTGTTGGGCAACTAGCCTGGAGGTGTGAATATCCTTGGTGAATATGGACGATCCTCCACCTTTAGTGTTTCGGTCTTGGTTTTGTGGCTGAAAAGTATGGTAAGAGTTGTAGCCTGGTATTACAGGGGTGCTCTCTGGATCCTTGAACCAGGTCTCAGTTACTGCACAGATATCGATGTTCTCCATTTTTAGGAGTGCCTCTAGAGAGTGCATTTTGAGGTTTACAATTCTAGCATTGAGTAGCATTACCTTCAGATTTTGCATGCTTGTATCTGTTACAGCGATGGTTTTATCCTTTAAACCTTGCCTAAAAAGGCACTATAGGGGTGGCAAGAGCTTTAGCCAGTAACCTGAATCCCAAGGGTGACAGACGCAGACCATCTCTGGCAAAGCATCACGGTTTGTTGATCATGTCTTCCCAGGCAGACAAATACTGGATCCCCTTTGAATGACACCAGAAGCTTAGCCAATTGTTGAAGTCAATCATTTTGTCCTTATACTGTGGTATCATTCTGGGTGAAGGCAGGATGCTACTCAGGGCTAGGGTTCATACCTGCCTAGGCCACATGATCCAAGAGCTCTTCCATGTCTCTTTTCATGTAGTCCAGGGAGATACCTCTAAAGTCATTCACTCCAGCATGAACAATGATAGAGTTGTATTTGTCCTTGTTGTGGAGTGACTTGAGTGCATGCGTTACATTGCAGATCCTGGCACCCGACAGGCAGCTGACTGTAATTTTCTCTTTGTTCAGCCTGGTGAGTGGGACATCAGTGTGCCTGACTATAGAGTCACCTATGACTAAAATGTTGGGTACATTGTCTTGCCTTAGGGGCTGTTGTTGGGTGGCACACTGGTGTTGTGAGCTATGTGTCACTTTGGTTGTGACTGGTGTTTGTTTGCGTTTCAGCTTTGGAGGTAGGGAACAATGCTTTTTAGGCTAGTCACACCCACTACAATCCAAATGCCCTATTTTGGCAAGGCTGCTGATGTCATTCACAGTGAAATACACCTTTGGGGAAGGAGTACTTCAATCCCGGTGGTGTGTCCTATAACAGCTTCATGCAGTAGTGTGATATAGAACTCTGATAGGGGTTCTATTCCCACACATGGCAGTTGTGGACATTTATGTGTGTGTTTCTATGTCTGTGTAGGAAGCAATGCATTTTAGGCTAGTCACACTCACTACAATCCAAACACCCTACTTTGGTAATCCTGCTAATGGCATTCACTGTGAAATACACATTTGGGGAAAAAGTACTCCAGTACTCTCTGTAGCATGTCCTATAACTGCATAGTGCTGTAGTGTAATAAACGAATTAGGTAGCAGCTCTAATCCGAGACTTGACAGGTGTGTGTGTGTGTGTGTGTGTGTGTGTGTGTGTGTGTGTGTGTGTGTGTGTGTGTGTGTGTGCATCTGTGTTTTTCATTCGTATGCTATGTGGAGGTGGATGTGAGTGTGTAACAACTGGACTCAATGTGGAGTGGGTTTTGCAAGTCTCTTATAAGTTGGCGCTAGCATGCATCACAATGTCCACCATACAGGGATAACAGATGTGAAATAGCCGAGAGGTTAGGGTGTAAATCCATACCCCTACATGTGACATCAAGGCCAGGCAAACAAAGTTAGTAATCCTTGTATTACCCAGAGAACACTCTCGAACCATGTGTCATACACACACACACACACACACACACTTGCCTAGGCAACAGTCGCTATGTTGGTACTACCCTGCATATTGCCCACTGATAGTGTGATTGCAGTGGGCTACAGATGGCATGGCACCCTGTCCATCAGTCCAATAGGCACTTACATGCTGACAGTGCACCTTCCTTATGTTCCCCACTGGACACCTGCAACACCTGTAGTGCCATCAAATGTGACCCACAAAGGACATACCATACCTGAAAAATATGCCCTGTATGGACAGATGCCACTGACACCAGGGAATACCGGTATCATGCTACAATGTAGGTGCAGGGTCAACGTGCTGTCCATTAACAGTTCCCGCCACATGAGGCCAGGACTGGCACATCTGATGATAACAATCTGTGTACACAACAAAGGCTAGACACCCCAGGTACAGTTCCACATGTCACTGTACATGCATGTGGGAGATGTGCACATCCCAGACACAGTCGATGTCATGGACTAAGGAAGACATACATGGCAAACAATGCACAGCATAGGCCACACACAATAGTTACCCAGGTGACTGGATGGTGAACACAATAACCACCTGTGTGGGCAAATCCAGACACTACACCCCCGTGCCACACTGCAGACCATTGTCATGTGGCCTGATGCCAAGGTATACCCTTCACCTAGCCTTGTATAGCCATCTGGCACAGTCGACCACTACACACCCGTGAAGCAATGCATCCATGCATGTCAGTACTGGCACCCTGTGTCTGCGTGTGTGTTGTATGATGCCTGTGACCACATTCACACTCACTACAACCCCCACTGGCATAGTGAAGCATGCTGTCTGATGTCAGATACCTCCACATACCCTTTGCCCATATAACCTCCGTATGACCCCTGCAGTGCATGTGATACCTGCACAGTACTGTGTTGTGGCAATCTCACTAGTGATGAGTTGTATTCCTTGCCCTGCCAAGTGTGTCAATGTGTGTGCGTCCCTGTGAGAGTGTGGCTATGTTGACACTGACACCTGTTGATGGGAACGGCCACGTGTACTACACTACCATATAGCTACCATATCACTGTTGCAGATGTCACTCACCATCACATATAAGTTTGGAGAGCTTCTCAACATGTAACCTATGTGGCGCATCTAATAACTGCATAGACATGTGATAGCACTACATAGTCGTCAAGGGTTTGATACCCTGTACTGTTAGGTGTGTGACACAAACATGCTTAAGTTTTACTCTCCCTCCCCTCTCTGACTAATCTTTGCCTCTGTCTACCTCTATCACTCCCTCTCTAGTGGATGTGGAGACTTACACCTGCTTTGCTTAGGCAGAAGCATGTGCATTTTGAGTGATGTCCATGATCATTTGATGGCCTTTGCATGAATTGCAGCCCTCCTCTAGCTGATTGCATGTGGAACAGCTGTGGTAACATTCCCATACCCAGTTGCATAGTAACACACTCCAATATCTAGGAACATCATGTTGGTGTTGGGTCTTTTCATTCACTGTGATCTGTTGTTTGGCAAACAGCATCACAGATGGAGTGTGGATTTACCTCTAACAACATACACTGTGGAAACAGGCCAACACACAGGAGGGGGATGTGCCTGACCTGACTACAGAATGTAAGTGCTGCTATACTGCATTTGGAGTAATGTTGGTTTAACAAGGTGTGTGTGAATATGGCTGTCCTACATGTTTTAATACCTGTCATGTCAGTGCTATGTTTATGAGGAAACCCCCATCTGTATGGTCATCTGCAGACTAGGCAGTGTGTGGTGTCTTTTGTTTCATGTGTTACCCACAGAGCACCTATCTGTGAATTGCAGAAGGTAGTGTGAGGATTGCAGTCTGTAGAAGGTGACAGCCGTGAGAGTTACTGCCTTCATATCCCTCATAGGACATATGTTGCAACAAACCCTGTTACAACAGTAAACGTATGAGGTTATCACAGCAACATGTCAATATTGGCCTTGTGTTTGTGCCTCCAGCCACAACTCTGTCACCCTTTGTACATATGTCATGCAGTATGAGGTGCATATGTGCTATAGACCATATTTAATGACATAATAGCTGATGACAAGCCAGTGAGATATCAGACTGCTACACATGTTATGTATAGTAGGGGTTATATTTGATGACATAACCTGGACATTCTGTGGTCATGTGTACAGTACTGAGGTCTGTGTACTTATGGTGATTGTCGACAGTGTGTGTATTGTTAATATGTACCTTGGCCTGTGTACAGACTGTGGTAGATGTCATTGTTCTTGGTCCTGGTCTATCTGATGTTACATGCTGCTCCACTGTATGTTACCCTATTGGCTTACATGTTTGTAGGGCCAAACACAAACATGTCCCATACCACAGACAGGCATCGGACCACACTGTGTAGTGGGCCAGTATATGTAGGGTTAGTGTGTGAGTGGCACATATGAGGATGGTGTTGAACAGATAGTCTATATACTGTGATATTATGCTAGCTTACCATATGTGGCTGTGGCTGTGTTCACATTGGTTGTGGTTATGCACTTTCACACAGGTGTCTGTTACGCTGTGCTGTGACATGCCTGTAGAGCCTGCTATATATGCAGGCACATGTGTATTCCCCCATAGGAAATCTTAGCCATTGTTGAGCCAGTGTGCCTGTAGCCTGCACAGTGCTTTGTTACATGCCTAGCAGCTTAGTGTACTTACCCAGTGAGATGTCATGTCCAGATAGTTGCCAGATGTACTTCTGCTGGCCCACCATAACAGGCATGTATGTCAGACAAAGCAGTAGGATGCAGTACAGATGTATGTCAATAACTAGTGGGTAGTATGTGGCCAAGGCACCTCTGTACCAGTGGTTATTATGTGTCAGGGCAGACAGGGGTGTGTGAATGCATAACCTATGGGGGCAAATATATGCCAGTAGGTATGTGTTATAGCCATCTACATGGCTGTTAACATCCACATTGTCAGACTTGGTCCACATGTCTTGCACTACGGGGTTCTGTGTATACCTCTGGACTGTCCAGAGTGTATCAGACTGTCCACATATATTGGCTAATATCTCTGCTGCAGTCCACAGGAGCATTACTGTACTAGCAGTGGTACTGTACTATGATGTCCTTAGTCAGTCAGTAGCCAATGGTGCACATGTGACCTCCCACACACACCATGTCTGTGATGACAATCCTGAATACAGTATCAATTGTCTACAAATATACCTGCAATATATACCTGACATCCCCTTGCACTATGCCATTGGGACTATAGGGGCTGAGGTAGGGCTCCACTCCATGTTCAGGACTTATGTTGAGCATATACATATATATAATTATCCAGATATCTATATAGATATATAAACATATACATATCAACATACATAGATGAATATGTATATATACATAGATATACATATGAACACTCAGATATATACATATACAGAGCTATATATGTCTACACATATACAGATAGAGATAAATATGCACATATACTTATGGATATCTACATATATATACTGACAGTAGTAGGTATATCAGAATAGATATGTATGCACATATAGTTATAGATATCTTCATATGATAAATGGGAGGGTTGCGTCAGGAAAGGCATCCGGCGTAAAACATCTTCCAAATGAGATATGCGGAAACCAATACAGATTTACATACCAGATCAGTCGAGGCCCAGGTTAACAATGACCACCACCAGTACTGTTAGCCGATAGGGTGCTGGCGGAAATTTGGCTACTGTTGGCTGAAAGAAGAGAAGGAGAAGAATAGGGGGAAGGCATGCCAGAAGGCAGGAAGAGAGGAGAAAGGTTAGGAGTGTGGTAGTGAGGGTAGGAACTTTGAATGTTGGCAGCATGACTGGTATAGGGAGAGAGCTAGCTGATATGATGGACAGAAGGAAGGTTGATATATTGTGTGTACAAGAGACTAGGTGGAAGGAAAGTAAGGCCAGGTGTATTGGAGGTGGGTTCAGATTGTTCTATCATGGTATGGATGGAGGGAGAAATAGGGCAGGGGTTAAAGGAAAGGTATACCAAGAGTGTTTTGGAGGTGAATAGAGTGTCGGATAGAGTGATGTTTATAAAGCTGGAAATTGATGGTGTAATGATGAATGTTGTTAGTGCATATGCTCTGCAAGTTGGGTGTGCGATGGATGCGAAAGAAAAAAATTTGGAGTGAGTTGGATGAAGTGGTGATGACTGTACCCAAGGGTGAGAGAGTGGTGAATGGAGCAGATTTCAATGGGCATGTTGGTGAAGGGAACAGAGGGATTGAGGAAGTGATGGGTAGGTATGGTGTTAAGGAAAGGAATGCAGAAGGTCAGATGGTTGTGGATTTTGCAAAAAGGATGGACATGGCTGTGGTGAATACGTATTTTAACAAGAGGGAGGAGAATAGGGTGACATACAAGAGTGGAGGGAGATGCACACAGGTGGATTATATCCTATGCAGGTGGGCCAGTTTGAAGGAGATTGGAGACGGTAAAGTTGTGACGGGGGAAAGTGTAGTTAGGCAGCATAGAATGGTGGTCTGTAGAATGAATTGGTGATTAAGAAGAGGAGGAGGAGTGTGAGGGCAGCACCAAGGATCAAATGGTGGAAATTGAAAAAGGGTGATCGTGAGGTGGAATTCAGGTAAGAGTTAAGACAGGCACTGAGTGACAGTGAAGTGTTACCGAATAGCTGGGTAACTACAGCAGAGCTAGTAAGGGAGACTGCTAGAAAGGTGCTTGGTGTGACATCTGGACAGAGGAAGGAGGACAAGGAGACCTGGTGGTGGAATGAGGAAGTACAGGAGAGTATACAGAGAAAGAGGTTGGTGAAGAAGAAGTGGAATTGTCAGAGAGATGAACAAAGTAGACAGGAGTATAAGGAGATGAGGTGCATGGTACAGAGAGAGGTGGCAAAGGCTATGGATAAGGCGTATAGAGAGTTGTATGAAAGGTTGGACACTAAGGAGGGAGAAAAGGACTTGTACCAATTGGCTAGACAGAGGGGCCAAGCTAGGAAAGATGTGCAGCAGGTAAGGGTGATAAAGGATAATGAGGAAAATGTACTCACTAGTGAGGAGAATGTGTTGAACAGATGGAAGGAGTACTTTGAGGGGCTGATGAATGAAGAGAATGAGAGAGAGAGAAGGCTGGATGATGTGGGGATAGTGAATCAGGAAGTGCAATGGATTAGCAAGGCAGAAGTAAGGATAGCTATGAAGAGGATGAAGAATGGAAAGGCTGTTGGTCCAGATGACATACCTGTGGAAGCTTGGAGGTGTTTAGGAGAAATGGCATTGGAATCTTTAACCAGATTGTTTATTGAAATCTTGGAAAGTGAGAGGTGGCCTGAGGAGTGGAGAAAAATTGTTTTGGTACCGATTCTTAAGAATAAGGGTGATGTGCAGAGTTGTAGTAACTACAGAGGGATAAAACTGATCAGTCACAGCATGAAATTATGGGAAAGAGTATTGGAAGCTAGGTTAAAAAGGAAGATGATGATTAGTGATCAGCAGTATGGTTTCATGCCAGGAAAGAGCACTACAGATGCAATGTTTGCTCTGAGAGTGTTGATGGTGAAGTACAGAGAAGGTCAGAAGGAGTTGCATTTTGTCTTTGTGGACTTAGAGAAAGCATATGACAGGGTGCCTAGAGACGAGTTGTGGTATCGTATGAGGAAGTCGGGAGTGGCAGAGAAGTATGTAAGAGTGGTACAGGATATGTACAAGGGTAGTGTGACAGCGGTGAAATCTGCAGTGGAAGTGACAGATGCATTTAAGGTGGAGGTGGGATTACATCAAGGATCAGCTCTGAGCCCTTTCTTATTTGCACTGGAGATGGGCAGGTTGACAGACGAGATCAGACATGAGTCCCTGTGGACTATGATGTTTGCAAATGACATTGCGATATGTAGTGAGAGTAGGGAATGGGTTGAGGAGACCCTGGAGAGGTGGAGATTTGCTCTAGAAAGGAGAGGAATGAAGGTCAGCCAGACTAAGATGGAATATATGTGTGTGAATGAAAGGGAGGATAGAGGAATGGTGAGGATGCAGGGAGTAGAGTTGGTGAAGGTGGATGAGTTTAAATACTTGGGATCAACAATTCAGAGTAATGGCAAGTGTGGAAGAGAGGTGAAGAAGAGAGTATAGGCAGGGTGGAGTGGGTGGAGAAGAGTGTCAGGAGTGATTTGTGGCAGACTAGTACTAGTAAGAGTGAAAGGGAAGGTCTACAAAAGGGTAGTGAGACCAGCTATGTTGTATGGGTTAGAGACAGTGGCATTGACAAAAAGGTAGGGGTCAGAGCTGGATGTGGCAGAGTTAAAGATGTTAAGATTTGCACTGGGTGTAATGAGGGTAGACAGGATTAGGAATAAGTATATTAGATGGTCAGCCCAGGTTGGACAGTTTGGAGACAAAGCCAGAGAGGCGAGATTGCATTGGTTTGGACATGTGCTGAGGAGGGATGCTGGGTATATTGGGAAAAAGATGCTAAGGATGAAGCTGCAAGGTAAGAGGAAAAGAGGAAGGCCTAAGATAAGGTTTATGGATGTGGGTAGAGAGGACCTGCAGGTGGTTGGTGTGACAGAGCAAGATGCAGAAGACAGGAAGAAATGGAAACAGGTGATCTGCTGTGGCGACCCCTAACTGAGAAAAGCCAAATGAAGAAGAGGAAGAAGAAGAAGAACTAGGCATATCTGTACACATAGGATGTGCATACATATATAGCTATATATACAGATATCTATATACGTGCAGCTATACATATATGTATATATATATATATATATATATATATATATATATATATATATAATATATAAATATATATGTACATACGAAGAAATGTACACATGACCATATTTATGTTGCACTATGCAGATGTGTATACAGACATATGTATGAGTATACATGTGTACGTACATGTAGACATATATAGACCTATTATATGTATATAACCATATTCCTGTCATGTGTAAACCTCACGGTTGTGTATACCCTCCCAAATGTATCTCACCATATGTATCTGCTATGTGTACATTATGATAAAACAACATATGTGATGCAACAGTCATATTGATAACAAGGACTACACAATTTAGGAACTAAAGGCAATTGTTCAATACTACTCAATATGTGTATCGACAGCTATATTAGTAAAACAACAGCTGTCTTCACAGTGGTCATGGCATAGTGGTTAACTGTTGTGACTTTAGTGTACAGGGTCCTGGATGCAAGGTCTGTTCCTTTTGTTGCTGGGCAGAACAAGGGCTATCAGATATAGAGTGGTTAAGGCAGTTTTGAGCAGCTTTAAGTGCATTTGCGTGTGTTTGCACGAAACTAAGCAGTTCTGAACTATGGGTAAACATAGGGCACTTACACAGTGCAGGCTTCACTTACCAGTGCACATATGAGCTCATCTGTTATATTGCAGCAATGTTGATACTTGCTAAGCATGGCTTAGTCCTGGTAACCAGGTCACACCACCCAGTTTGATAATCTGTAATAAGTGTATATAATGCCATGTACAATACATGCTCCTATGTGCTGCATTACAGTACTAAGTGGTGTGAGTGTCTTGTGTGGGACACAGACATATATGGGGCCTGTACAGCACTGTTATCCATGTGAATGTGTTACATACAGGTGTAGTAGCCAAGGGTACATGCTGTCACACTGGCATGTAGTGTATCATGGCAGTACTACTGTTGACAGTGCTTACCCAGGCAAGAGCAGAGTGCTAAATGTAGTACTGACAACAGGCACACCTGTGGGCATAGCTGGACACTGAGACCTCCCTGTTGTATCCCTGGTGTGTGAGCTGTGTCACAGTATATACCCCTTACTGGGTAATGATCCATCATGTGGAATGTAACTGTAGACTACCGTCTGTACAGCACATGTTAGTGAGGCCATCCAACATGTAGTTATGGCATACATATTGTTGTCAGACATCTATCTGTCAACACACTCATGCTACTGAGTAGCTACTTGCCAAACTGATGACTGTCAGTCTCTGTACAGATGTACAGATGGCAGGTATCCAACTGGGATATGTATAGGCAACCTAAGCTTGATTGCCACTGACATGCCTGCCCAGCTGTGTAAGAACTGGCACATATAGGAGATGTCACCCTGTATGCACCACATGCCATGGGTACCTCCACTACACTACCACAGTCAACAGAACATGCTTGGGTACAGGTCTCCATCACAGACACTAACCATGTGTTGTAATGCATGTTGTATACATGTCAACTTGATCACCTCAGTGGCCATGTGCAGGAGGCACCTGGAAGATTGGCTGATGCATGTCATTCTCACCCTGAGGGTTACCACAGTAGTGTCTGTTGATAGATTGCCTGCCGCCACCTGGCAGGTGGCAGGATACCACTGTACCGACAACCCCTACACAACCCATCTCCCCTTGGACAATAGCTAGGTACACGGCTATAACCACCTGCAGTGATGTACCACTGTACTGGCACATACGTGTGCATGACTGAGTATAGCAGTGTCTGTGTGTTAGCACACCTGTACTTGGGAATTCCATGAGGGCCTTCACAACCAACACAACACCCATTGCCATAGTCAGTTGTGGCTGCTGCTGTATGGGACATTACATGTACCCTGTTAAGCCCCCCCCATTACCAGCTACATGCTGTACAAGCACAACAGTGTTTTACAAATGGGTTGATAGGTATGGGATACCCATTGTGTTCTGGCATGTGTGTGTAGTTGTGCATGTCCATATATCTGTAGGGTACAGCATTCCGAGGCCACATACTCCTATTACAATACCCATTGCCACACAGTAGCACAGATAGCGTTGTTGCTGCCCATAGGTGAGGCATGACAATGCAACACCCTACTACATGTGTGGCATGTGCATTAGATGCATATCCCTGTAGTACCACTGTTAGGGTATACTATGGGTTGTATCGCAGTCATGGCCAATGTGTGATGGTGGGTATGGCAGAGTATCATCATGGGTTTCAGGGAGTACAATATCCACTGGGGGATGTGGGTGCTGTGTACACCAAGGTACATCTGGTATATGTCCCATGTACCACGTTATGGTTACCACTGTCACCATCAACCATACAGGTAACTGATACCACAATCCACACCAGTTATGCATGTGCTGTGTGCAGCCTACCTGTAACACACTGGACACATGGTCAAGTTAGATAGCAGTGATAGGCCCTGGTATCTCAGATGTGTGTCTGGCTGTTATGTGGCTGTTAATGTGTATATGAATGTATGTCACACAACATAATGTCCATATACACCCATTACATCCCACATTAACATACTGTACATGTCTGGGGATGTTCTGCATATAACATGTAACCTGGTACACACCTCTCCCTAAACACTGTGTGGTGTGAGCAATGTAAGCCACACACTTCAGTATCACTACATAGATAGGTAGGGGTCTAGTCCCAGTGTTGCCAGGTAAAAGTGTGCATGTATGTGGATGAGTCTACACCAGATTGCAGGGTATACACACCTCAGCAGGTCACCTGTCCATGTGGCACAGGCAATAACCATTTTAGTAACCTGTGACATGTGTTCAACTGTACCCCAGATATGTCACAGCCAAGGTGTCACCACAGTGCCATACCCCATTGTGGAATATGACTGCAGACCATCCTTGTGCTGACACGTACAACTACAACACAAATGAATAACATTATAGGGACCACAATCAACCAGTGTTACTAATATAATGCATCGTTGCTGGATGGCTACACTACCTGTCATATATGCATTACACTTTACTCCTGTTAACATGGTACACTGCAATACTGTGGTACACTGTAGTACAATCACCATGTGCATCAGAACCATATTAGCTTGTCCCTGCATTGATAGTATGGATGACAGGGATGTGGCACAGGTATCATCATATGCACAGGGTGTGATGTTGGTTTGACGGAGGCCAAGGCTGGGCCATACATTTGATACCATGTGTGTGGGTGAGTGGTGGTACTGTGGTGAGCTGGGTATGGTGCTGTGGTCTGTGTAGGTATGGGGTTGCCCTAGGTTTGTTTGCATGGTGTGTGGGTATGCATGCACACAGTTCTGCCATGTGGTTGCCCTACACAGGTGTTTACGGACAGCTGCAGACCATACCTGGCAGGGTGTGCAGTTCACTGCTTTTGGCCACATACACATGGACTGTGCATGCCAGGGGTTCCATGGGCATGTCCAGGTACAGGCCTCGATGTGCTACTCTCACCTGGCAATGACAAATGTCCGTTGGTACCAGGTTCCTCCTAGGAATGGCCAAGACCACGTGCTCATGGCCTGATGTGGTATGGTGTGGACAGCACCCCCCACATTGCCAGGGCTGGTACTGCCACTACAGGAGCCCCATGGTATCTTGGCATGTCCACATTGACTAACTGCTGTTGGCATTGCTGGCCTACATCCATGCGGCCATCATCGCATCCCCACTATATGTTTAAGCACAGACAGAACACAATCGACGAGGGCCATCATCTCATCAGACCATCTATCCATGAACTCAGTTAATCCATGGATGGCACCAGCCAGTTCACGGGTATTGTCATTTGTAGATGTGAGAGGAGCCCTCTGCAGCCTCAGGCCCTGCCTGGTGTAATGTTCTATATGTTCTTGCACAGCCATGACAGCCTGAAACATGCGTCTGCTGGCACCATCTATGTCGCCTCTGCCAGGGGCATGATGTCCAGTGGCCCTACCACGAGCAGCCTGGGACATCTGCCTATGTGGTGCCCTGCCGTACATCCAGCTATGCCTGCTATGACCATTCACAGTAGGCATGGTTACCACACTTCCCTGTGCACTGCCACTGAATGCCAGCTGTCCCTCCACTTTGGCCACTGGTGATGCGGTGTGTATAGGCACTGAAACTGTGTGTGGGGTTGGGGTGACTCAAAGGGGGATGTCAAATGTTGGCTCAGTGTCGTACCCTGACAACCCCACCTGTGCCTCAACAGTACTATCATCATCTTCGGTGTCTGTATGGACACAAACATCAGATTGCATGCAGGAGGAACCCTGACTCACTTTGCCACCTATGGGGGAAAACAATAAATGCACTTTATAACCTGTATAGTATTGCCTAACAGTACACACACACACACACACACACACACACACACACACACACATACACACCTCCGTAATACCTACATGTCCATAGCTTCACAGACAGTCCCACGTATATGTCCATGTGGTACCCCATCCTGCATCACACTTATTAACATACACACATTGATACCACTCATTAACATATCAGTCCTCTAAATGCCTACACAAGCGGTCACAACACAAGACCTGTCACTACTTTACCTGCCTGATCTGTGTATAGTGGTTTTACATGGCCTCACTGCTGTCATTCGGTATGCACCTTCTGTATGTCCAGACATGATGAGCATGGCCCCTATATGTGTGAGCTACTATGTTCTATCCATATTATCATGCACTGGTATGTCATGTGTATGTGATGCTCAGTACATGCAAGATGTGCTACCCATTCAGCCTATCATGTGACAACTGTAATATTTAGATACACTCCCTGGTGTTGACTAGTGCTTCTCCAATGCTTCTCTAGTGCTGCATACGTGGGTTGTAGGTGACCTGTCTGCTGAATGCAATATTAAGGATGTACCTGGTGTCTACCATCCCTCTCGATGCCTGTTCCATGCTACAGACCATATTATACTATCAGCTGTCCTGTGATTACACACATGACAAGTATTCCTGGTGTGTAATGTGGCAGTCCATGTGCATGTACTGCATGATCCCAGAGGGAGGTACTGCTGGATGAACACCCCACAATCACACATGTGCATACATGGCCAGCCACATAAACACACACATGCACACAAGCATCCTACATGCATCAACCTCCATCCACTTCACCAGAGTGACCCTACAGACAAACTGGCTACCCACCAGGATGCACACACACACACACACACACACACACACACACACACACACACACACACACACACACACACACACACAGGTGAAATTGCACAATGAAAGTACACACAGCCTTCCAAATAGCCCTCTGTAACATGCATAACATATGGTACCCAACAGCGTGCAGTGCAGCTATAGTCAATCCGTGCTGGCAACGGTATACATGTGTGTGATACATGTGCTGCGTCACTAGGTGAAGCCCCTTCCCCTGGATACCACAGCGCCCATGAACATGGTATTTCAGTGCAGCTGTTCTGCACCCTGCCATGTACTGTACACCACAATGCACAGGTGTATGGCCCATTGCTGAATGTGTACTACTGTGTCGGTTATATTAGCTTTAATGCTCACAGCCCCTATGTTTTCCAGGAACATGTGCCTGGTATGATATGTGGACAGATGTCATTTGTGAATGCCTGATGTCTGATGCACAGCTCTCAACCTTAGTGGACCATGTATGACTAATCCAATACTCTTACATTGACAACCATCAGAGCATACCATGGCTATGGGAGGGTGTACACACCTTTATTGATTTGACACACCCATCCTTGATCTGCCATGGGACCACATCATGCATATCGTAGCAGTACATGAGCCCGGTATGTGACATATGTCTTGTACTTTCTCATGCAGTGTCTGCAGAATGTGTTAGGTGTGCGGATGCTGACCGTGATGCATACACACCATGTGGGCATATGTGTGTACACCCTTATCATGATGGTTTATCGCACCTCTTGTTGTGTGTACTACAGCAGTCACTACTGGCAGGGGTATACCAGCTTGGGCCATCTGCATTTGCCTGTGTATGTTCAGTCTGCCCTGAACATGTCCCCCTATTCTGCATGATTGCAAGGTCTACTCATATGCACATCCCTTGGTGTTTACACACTGCCATCACTATTGCTGTGGAGGTAGGGTTATGGCTATCACAGGTCCTGAAGCTGACTATGTACAGATAGAGCCATTCCTAGCACCCTTAGGATCCCTGCTGCAGTGCACTGGTGTGTCATGCTGACATGCCTCCCTTCAGCCTTTTTGCAGATGCATGACAAGTAAGCCCTACACAAGTGTGTCACTTTGTAGTGTCCCATACACTGAACACCACATGTTACAGCCTAGTCCTAGATGATAATGTGGACTACAGCAATGCCTTATGCCATAGTGCATCTCTGCAGCAGTTGCCATTGTCCTATAGGTATATACATTGGTGTGCACTGTATATGGGTGTTGTTCTGAACATGTCCCTACTGTAGGCCATGTCTCCCACCATTATGATACTCCCTGTGGACACATTCCACAATGACAGGATGTTAGTTATCATGCAGGTGTCTGACATACCCTTTCAATACCCCACCATGGTCACCCCTGTGATGCCGTGCATTTCACAGCAACAATACGTACACATGTACAGCATGTATTCTGGGTAGGTGTGCTAGATGTGTGCATGGAATATACCATCACCATTACATGCCCGGTGTGTTGGCAAGCATCTACATAAACCATACTCACCAGCTACAGGCCGCTGCCTTGGTTGTATCCCGGAGGAACCTACATAAGACAGTGAGAGATGCAATGTCAGTGGCCACACCTGTGGCAGTGCTACAGGATGGGAGCAGTATTACAATACATCAACAGTACATTTCCACAATAGTACCACATATGGACATCTGTTTATCACTACTATGCAGCAACACAATATATCTGTGACATGTCAGATATTCATGATCTACCTGTGGTCTACTGATGTGCCCTGTGGCCTTACCTACACACTCCTTGGCCAGTGTGTGGATGGCACCCACCGCCACAAAGGTGTCTGGAGTTCATGGCTGGCAGGACAGGCAGGTGCCACAAGGCTGGCCAGGAGCTCCTCCACACGTGTCAGGAGTATGGATGGCATAGCCCCCCCCCATGGCGAGGTGATCCCCCATACTGCAGCAGTACACCGATGGGCATTGCAAAGCAGTTCAGTACAATGATGCCGGACCTGCTTATAACTGCAGTTTGTGCAGTCCAACATCATTGACTTTGTGAACTAGGTCATTCCACAGGGCGGTCCACTCCTGCTGGTCATGGGCAGCCCGGGCAAACAACACAGGGTAGTGCTGGATTAAGTACGTGAGCAGCACTTTAGTTTCGGCAGCTGAATATGTTGGTAGCCATGCATGTGACATCTGGTTTGAAAGACATAAAGATGGAAACAGGTCTGAGCAACTCATACAGCAAGGTTACCACAGTTCTTAATACACATCTCTGTCACCCCCCCCCACCATATCAGCGACAAAAAACTGTACACACAACTCATTAGGTATAGCTACAGCTTACCTACCAGTGGGACAGATATTGTATTGTACCACACTTTCTGCTATGTGTTTGTAGCCATGTTTCCTGTGTGGACACTATCATTGCTGGCCTGTTACAGACTATTCACCTGCAAGCCTTTGTCAAGGCCACTATGGTACCACATATGCCTGCAGTATGGCTGCTTTGTGATTGCTGCACATCTGACATTTTGTGAAACTGAGGATATCAATGCATGCTGTTGGACATGTTCTGGGATTGTGTAGACTATTACTACCAGCATATGTTATATAACAGTGACACAATAGCATGTATATGTACTATTGCCCAGCAGAACCACCTGTCCAAATCCATCTGCCCATGTTACCCGGCCACATCAGATTAGTCTCCCACCCTGGAGCCTCCTCATGCACTGGTCCTGCAATACCATCAGGTGAAACCAACCCTGGGGATGTTGATCCCACCCCCCCGGGGGCACACACAGACATGTTCCTGTCCCCTAAGGTCAGGTCCAGGGTCTGTTCTGTAATGGGCTCCACAGACACATGTGGGATGTGCTACATCACTCTGAGGCACCCACTACACATTCACAGGGCCGACATGCTCCTTTTGCTCAGCCTCCAGGCCAGCCACCTTCAGGACGTGGAATTCTGTTGTGAGTAGCAGTGGGTGGGAGGCTTGTTCCCATTGTGTCCATATTGGGGCCCATGGGGTGTCCACATCACAGACCACACACACCCTCAAGGGTGTTTACCCACAACATGTGTCACATACTACCCCTGTAGGCTGTCCTCTATATCTACCAACCTGACCACCTCCACAACTATACCTGCCATACTTCCCCATTTTCCCATTCCATACTTCACAGACGAGGGCAATGTGGCCCCAACAAGGGGTTCACATGTGACATACCCATCCATGTTGCACACACTGCCAGCTGTAGATATCTGTGTGTATTGCTATGTGTGCTGTTTCCTCACACATAGCATGCAGCACTGTGGTAGTAATATAAGGGACATGTATTTACATACATATATATTTGTGTGTGTGTTTGTATATATGTAGACATATGCATATAGGTATATATCTATATATGTGTAGATATATGTGATGTTGTATATATGTGCGCATACCTATGTCTCCACATGGGTATCTGTATATTTTTGGACATACATGTGTGTAATATATATATATATATATATATATATATATATATATATAAATATATATATATACACACACACACATCAGGTCCACAATCTCACAACACCTTCCTGCACAGCTGCACTGTTCTGCCTTGCTACAACACAGACAGGTGCCACATATGGACACAGCCTGACATTGGGGGGTATATGTAGGGCCAGATTGCAGGTAACCCTATTGCACACCTATGGCATTCCTGCATGCTACATTACAGATTAACCTGAGTATCCTAAGAGGGGTGGGCTGTGGGTCCCACATGTCCATCATAATGGCATTACTTCCATCACCAGCTATTGGCCATGTAATACACATACTTCCCATTACACAACACACTATGATGGTTTACATCTGATCTGCACAGTTGACGGGTATGGCCCACTACCCACAGGGGCAGACACTATTGTCCATAGCAGTTGTTCAGTTGAACATCATTACAACAACACCTGATGGCACATATAAATCATTCCACATCATCTATCCCATTATTATAGACCAGGTACTACATTCAAGTACATACATATATCCTTCACATACCTGTTGTGGGAATGATGTCTGTACTGGATAGTTTGCTGGATGTTATTATTATTTTTTGCTCTGGCTTTGCCTTAGTCTCTCTCTCTCTCTCTCTCTCTCTCTCTCTCTCTCTCTCTCTCTCTCTCTCTCTCTCTCTCTCTCTCTCTCTCTCTCTCTCTCTCTCTCCCTCTCTCTCTCCAGTAAATGACAAACTCAACAACCACAAGAAAAATGCAGGTAATCCAAAAAGGCAAGGAGGTAAGCAGCCCAAAATAACAGCCAAAGTCTTGAACGCAAGTTTATTATTAGTAAAAAGGCGTTTTAAAGGAAACAAACCACAGCTTCATCAGAGTAAAAACAAAACTTAGCGCCAAAGACTTAAATAATCAAAGGAGGTGTGCCAATGACATCACTTCCTGTAAAGCGCTACAAACATATGAATACAATTAAATAAAGTGAAATAAAATAGTATAAAATGCAAATACTAAATCACTCGCAATGCCTAAAAAACATAAGCAAGAAGTTTTATCTGAAATAGCTTTTCAACTTTAAAACTTTAAAACTGCAGAAATGTTGCAGTTCTCATTAACTTCTTGCTTATGTTTAATACGTGTACACTAGGTACACATTCTTTCAAAAATTTCTTACCATTATGCAGCAGGGTTTAGGATGTTTTCAATTTTTTCAAGTTCAACACACTTTAAAACTTTTTAAAACTTACTCAAAGTTTTAATTTTGATCCCAGTTAGCAGATTTGTTTGTTTTTTAGGCATTGTGAGTGATTTAATATTTGCATTTTATACTATTTTATTTCACTTTATTTAATTTTATTTATATGTTTGTAGCGCTTTACAGGAAGTGATGTCATTGGCACACCTCCTTTGATTATTTAAGTCTTTGGCGCTAAGTTTTGTTTTTACTCTGATGAAGCTGTGGTTTGTTTCCGCAGCGAAAACACCTTTTTACTAATAATAAACTTGCGTTCAAGACTTTGGCTGTTATTTTGGGCTGCTTACCTCCTTGCTTTTTTGGATTCTCTCCAGTAAATGGATTGAGCTGCTGTGAATAGATTGCAGCATGGCTTTTGTAGGTGATGCACATAATCAGGTGATTTCCTCTGCACCAATCAGTGTCCTCCACATGCTACCTGTGTGCAGTTTGCTTTGTAGTGCTTCCAATTACCACTGTTATGGCAACCACCTACTATAAATCCCTACATCATGTGGGCGTGGTCCCTTTACCTTTCCTGTATGAGGGACATCCTTCATGTGTGTGGGCATCAGTGTTACAGACAACAGGTAGCAATACCTCTTACAGGATAACCTGCACACTCAGGCCAGCGACATATTTGTAGGAGGTTTCAGAACTACAGAGTTTGAGTAGAGTTGAATGCATTGTATAGTACTGGTGTTACAGGGTTTGTGTGTACATACTAGTTTAACTTGGAATGCAGTCTGTCTGCATAGCTTTCAACTGTGGGCCTATCCTCTTGATGGCCAGAGGTGTGCCTATTATGTTTTGTCTGTCCACCACACAGGTCTTGTGTCAGATATTTTACTGGCAGTGTGTGTGTTGAGTGCTATCAGTACATGCCTACATCAATTTCTGTTTCTAACTTATATGCCTGACTAAGGGTATGTTGCAGACTATCCTGTAACACCAGCAACTTGCTTAGTGTATGACAACAGTCTTCCACATATGGGCCTATGTTCCAGCCTCTGTCCTCCACCTACATACCAGGCTTTGCACATATGACATGCTGTCAGGGTTGTTCTGTAGGGGGCTGCGAGTATGTCATGCTGCCATTCCTGCCATCAGTCCACTGCTGTTGTGTCCTCCACACATACGGTGGGGATGGGGCCATATATGTGTGGGTTTCACCTACACAATACATGTGTGCCCTTATGCACTCCAGAGGCCAGTGCAATGCCCTGTAGTATTGAGTCTAGGGGGGATGCACCATAACTAACTTAGGCTGTTACAACATGTGGGGGTATCAGGGGTGAGATGCCTTATGGTATCTGGATGTACATTACCATACAATCCACCTTGGGTAAATGCAGGACTACTGCCTCCTGCCATACAGACTGTTCTGTTTGTTAGTGTCCTTGTGATGGTGTCAGTTATGCCTTGTTATGTAACAGTTACATCCCATTGTGTCAACTGAGGTCTTTACCCCTTAGGAAGCATGTACAAAGTGGAGATAGAGGCTGCTAAACTATACATCTGCATTACTTACTGTTGATTGTTTGGTATCCTGTGGCCCATTCTGTCTTTACTATTGTACTACTTGAAGGCCTTGGCCTGGACAGCAACATTTGTAAACCTTTCCAGACTACTGTATTAGTATAACTGTTTCACAGTTTAATTACTCTGTTTATATGGATGTCAGTGTCTTAACAGCTATATGACATGGCATATACAACTGTAATAGTACACAAATAAAGCTTTCCCATGCATGCAAACCTGTGTGTGGTGTTATATCCTTTGACCTCTCTGTGGGTATATGTTGCAGGCAATGGTTGTCATTTGTAAGGGTGGCTCATACAGTGTCCATTTGGTAAGGTGGTAACTGTAGGCATAGTGGCTGTCCCGTATTGTGTGCACCTTCTACATATGTATCTTATTATACATATTTCTGCGTATGTGTAGTTACATATGTATATTAGAGGTCTCTCTAATTGCTGCAGATGCTTAGTACGGTACATGCCAAACAGGGTGTTATACTCAATTATGGGCTGGATAAGTGCCAAGTATATGGAGGTTATAACTTCTTTTGCTCTCCGGGTGATGCCTTTCCTACTTAAGTGTGCTATGTAGAAAGCTTTCCTTATTACAGTAGACACATGATGGTCGAAGTTAAGGTCACAGTCAACTTGTGATCCCAGGTCCCTTAACATTTCATGGACACTTAGTGTATTGTTGTTGATTTGATAGTGTGAGGGGACATTGTTTATGCTGAAGGGAATGATGATGTGTTTCATTGCATTCAGTATGAGACCGTGACTAATACACCAGTCACTGGTCTGAGTGCGGCCCTCCTGGAGTATACCGGCATAATTTGGGGGTTCAGTGATTGAACCTTTTTTGCAGTCATCTGCAAACTTGGTCAGCCATAACCCCTTAGTTTTGACCCGAACCTGAAGTATATACCAAACAGTAGGGGGCCCAGTACTGACCTTTGTGGCACCCCACTGGTAACAGGTCTGCTGGCTGATATGGAGTAACCCACTTTAATAGTGTGCATCCAGTTTGTAAGCCGGTTGGTAACCCATCTTATAATGAAGGGGTTTACATTCAGTTTGCTAAGTTTATCATTAATGCCTGAATTTGGGATTATGTCAAAAGCCTTTGCTAGATCAAGGTATGCTGTGTGCACAGATTTGACCTTGTCATTGGCTTTGGTCACATTTTCAAAGAAATTCACCAGATTCAGCAAGCAGGATCTGCATTTCACGAAGCCGATTTGGGTAGGATCCAGGGTTTAGAGGTCACCTATGTCTTGATTTATGAGGTCCATAATAATATGTTCCATGGCCTTACAGGTGAAGCTGGTCAGGCTTATGGGTCTGTAATTCCCTGGGTCTGTTGCTAGGCCACCTTTGTGGAGGGGAACAGATATTGCTGTTCTCCATTCTGCAGGAACAAAGCCTGTGGTTAGGCTACAATTGAAAAGGGTACTTAGTGGTGATGCTAGTTCATGTTTTAGCCTGTTTAGAAGACAGCCTAAGATGTTTTCTGGTCCCATAGAGGCTGTGATTTTTGCCTTGGACAAGGCTTTGAGGATTTGCTTTTCAGATATGTAGGGTGGGGGATCTTTGGGGGAAGGTTTGTTATAAGTTAGAACGGGATAAGGGAGTGAAATTTTCACCAAACCCATCTACTAGCAGGTTTGTTATCTTTGTGGAGTCGGTGTATATGATACCATTGGCCACTAGTTCTGCACATAGGTTCATAGGTAGGTACTAGACTATCAGCCCAAGGGCCCAAGTTAGCCTAGCTAACAAGGTTCCCTGGCTTTCGCCTCCCATGAAAGTTATTTTCATGATTGGGTCCAACCCTTTAGGTTACATACATAGCTGTAAAAAGCCTTATGGTTATCTTTGGCTGTACTTGCTAGGTTTCTCTCAAAGGAGCCCTTGGAGAATTTGACAAGTTGTCTTATTTGCCTGTTGAGACTGAGCAGGGTGCTTTTCCATTTTTGGAGCCTTGCCTTTGTTTTCTTGGACAGCAATGTTTTGCATTTATTGTAAAGTCTGTTGATGCTGAATCTCCACCATGGCAGCTTGTTTTTACTTGGGGCTCTGGCTTTGATTCTTTCTGGTAAGGCCGAGTTTATACACTTATGCAAGTGTAGAATCTTAGAAGTACCACACAGAACCTCTAAATACTTTTTGTTAGGCCTATTCAGATAAGTGAACTGGGACATTTACAAGTGAAAAAGCAAAATGCCCAATCAGTTCTGAGTTTGCAAACAGGCCTTAGAATATTATATTTTGAACACAGGACCAATGCTTATTGTTTAGATATAACATTCTGCAACAAGCCAACAACACATGTGGTAGCAAAACACAAACTTGTAGCAGAAACACATTAAGCCACTGTGGTCAAACTAAGCAGTACTAAAACTCAACATTCAGTTTTACTCATTTCTCCAGAGTACAGCTGTGCATAACTCCCACAGCACCATGAATCATAGTTCTAGTTTACATATATCTAATGTGTGTATAAAAAGTCAGTGTTTGTTGATGTCTGCAAATATCAGAAATTGGGCTCCTCAGATGGCATTGTTTTGAGTTGGCTGTGCTTGTGTGAAGGTAATTGGGGATTGCTGTTAATGATGTAGCTTGAAACATTACTAAAAGCTTCTGCATTAGAAGTGAGTGAGAGTGTAAGTGTATGTGGGTTAGGGTTAGATTTAGGGCTAGGGAAAGAGATATTTGATGTATATGTTTGTGTTTTTTAGGCTAGGTTAGGAGATAATATGAATGTTGTGCATGTATGATGGTGTTTGTGCACTGTGTGTTTGTTCAAATGTCTTGTTTTGTGGTACTGTTAGGGAAAGGTTTTCTTATAGGTAATGTGTAGAGATGAGGTAAGGAGCAGTGGCAGGGTTGGAATTAGCACACATGAGTTAAGCGGTACAGGGCAGCAACAGTTTGTGGGTTCGCTTCAGAGTAAAAGCTACTGAAGTGGTTAGGTTTAGTGCTGTGCATGTGTTGTTTTGTTTGTGGAGCGTGTGCTTGAGTGTTTTGTGTAGAGGTAGTGTTAAGGAAAGTGTTTACGATGAAGGGTTAGGGTTCAGGATAATACATAATAGCAAGGACACCCCCAACCTCACATTTAATGAGTGCTAATTCTAATCTTATCCCTGCCCATTAATCCCAACTCTACACCTTATCTTGGACAAAATATTTCTGATTATTTGTGTCACACCACCATTATGCAAGATTAAAGGACACTCACCAGCTACATTAATACAAACACAATATTACTTCAGTCCCATTACCTAGCCCTTACTCTAACCCTAACACACACAAAAATATAATCACATAATCCATACAATGCATAATGCTACATCTATCCCATTACCCTCATTTAGAAAATTAGGGATACAGTAGTAAGGATTTGGTTCCGAGTTCAGAAAAATAATTGTTTCATTTCTTTTGGCAATCTTTTTCTTTTCACTGGTTTTAATTTTTGATATGTTGCTTTTTTCAAAAAGGAAAGCATCAATCAATTATGTTTTGAGAGTTCTGGTTTTCAGGCAATTGTCATATACTTATATATATGTTAATAGGTATAACTAGGCTAATGATCACTGCAGCCCTTATAAGCTTAGCCATGCAGCCCAAATGTGACAACAAATTTGATTAATAGAGGGGATGATTTCTGACTACTTCTATCCATCAGAGAGACAGGCACCAGACCAGGGGTGAATTTCCAATTACCCTTCCATTAATCCAAGTTTCCTAAAAAAAGGGTTACTGAGGAACTCAGCTTCACATGGATGGGGAGCCTGTTCCAGAGAATGAGAATTCTCTGAGAGACATATCTGTCTTTCCAATATGTCCTATTTATGTCACAAGCAAAATTTAAATATTTTTATCTACTGGTTCTGATGCTGTTTGTTTTTTGGATATGTAAAAGGTTCCTGAAAACAGAGTTCAGGGATGCTTTGTATTCCATGCAAAAATCGTATTTATATTATACCAAGTAAAGAAACAGGGATTTGAGGTGATCAGCATAAGGCATTCTGTTTACTCTCTGTATTCTTTTTCTCTAAGGAACCTTTGTAGAAGTTCCAGTTGTTACATGTGTCTGTTTGGATACATACCAAAGGTGGCATTATACTCTGTGATGGGTCTGATGAGGGATGAGTATAGTGGTATAATGACCTCTCCAGACCTACTTGCCTTGCCCTTACTTATTACTTTTGCAACATAGAAGGATTCTCTTTCTACCTAGAACACATGTTGGTCAAAGGTTAGGTTACTCTCTGCATGTGTTCCTGGATCCCAGACTGGTGAATCAATTTTTAGTGATGTTTTATTGATGACATTGTTACCTGAGATGCAAGATTTCCCAAAAGATACTATAATGTATTTCTTGGTATTGAGTTTTAAGCCACGGTTTTTGCACCAAGTGTTTGTCTGTTGTCTTGGGAGGATTCAATGACTGCTCCCAGTTTGGAACCATCTGTGAACTTAGTCAGCCAAAGGCCTTTGACATTGGCTTTGACATCCGAGAAGTAGATGCCAAAGAGGAGTGGGCCCCGAGGGACTCCATTGGTGACTTGATTCTTTGTGGAGGAATCCTCACTAATCCTAACCACATGGATCCTATCCATGAGCCTGTTAGCTATGCAGTGCGTTATAAAGGGGTTTATGCCTAGTTATGTAAGTTTGTTGACAATGCCTGAGTGGGGTATTATATCAAATACTTTAGCCAGATCAAGGTAGGCAGTATGCACCACTTTCCCCTAATCCATTGCTTAAGTGACCTCTTCAAAGAAGCTCACCAGATTCAGTAAGCATGACCTTCAATTGACAAAGCCAAACTGGGATGGAGACAGTGTCTGGAGGTCTCCTATGCCCTTGTTAATAATTTCCATGATAATTATTTCCATGGGTTTGCAAGTAAGACTAATCAGACTAATGGGTCTACAGTTTCCAGGATCTGTTGAAGGTCCTCCCTTTTGAAAGAGGATTTTCATCACAGTCCTCCATTATTGTGGCACAAAGCCTGTTTCAAGACTATAGTTAAATAATTACTTCAGGGGTCCTAGTAAGTCATATTTTAGACTGATCAGGAAGCATCCTGGGATATTACAGTGTCTCACTGGGGCTGTGTTCTTGGCTTTAGTGAAAAGAGTCAGTACATTCTCCCTAGTTATAGTTGTATGGGTTATGTTTAAGGGTTTTTCCTGGGTGATGGTTGGGGGTGAGAGGGGGGAAAGATGGAAATTAATTTGTCTGCTAATAGGTTTAGTATATCACCAGGCTCGGTGAATGTGGCACCATTAACAACCAGTTCAGCACATTGCTGTGTGCTGCCCATTAGGTTTCTGACATTTCTCCAGAAGACCATAGGGTTATCTTTCCCATGGGAGGCTGTCTTAACCTCAAGGCTGACTTTGTTTGACCTTATTAACCCATCTCAGTTGCCTATTTAGTTTGATCAGAGAGACTCTTTATCTTTATGGGAATTACCCTCCCTGATTTTTGCCATTTTTTCCCTGTTGTTGTATATCGTGTTTAATTTGGGATGTCCCCAGAGTGGTTTGTTTCAGGGGCTAGTTCAGGTAGGTACAGCAGCCTCTATGCAACCATTGACATGGTTGTACACAGCTTCTGAGAGCAATTCAGTGTAGTTTGCTGTGTTCTCAGGGTTGGAGGAGCATTGGATTTTGACAAACTACCACTTAACAAAAGGTATCTTACATTGGAATAGTTCCTAACTGTTACTGGTTTAATTGGGGTTACAGAACTGATTTTGATTTTGAAGGAGACAGCTTTATGGTCAGACCTTACCTGGGAGAATGAGACGTGATGGGAGGGTGCACCATTCTCCCATATTTGTGAGTATAATGTCCAGTATGTTAGAGCTTTTAGTGGTTGTATTCACTATTTGGTCAAAGGTGTTTGCATTTATGAAGTCCAGGAATCTCTTTACCTGTAGATTAGAGACTGTGTTGGATTCTCAGTCAATAGAGGGGTAATTAAAGTATCCCATGAGTAGGGTGTTAGGTTGGATGATGTGTCTCCATTAGGTTCAAGTATGCATTGTAAGCTTCTTGAGACATGGATGGTGACATATAGCTGGATAAGATCTGATGTGTTATTTTGTCTATGGTGATCTGCACATGGAGGAACTCCAGTGCATCATCCTGTTTGACCATCCTTGAAACATGCTTGTTATTGATGTATATCAAGACACCTCCACCTTTAGTCCTAGTCTTTGCAGCTGCTGGTCTAAAAGTGTGACAGGCATATAAACTACCAATAAAGTATCAAAGTCACCACAATGTCACTAATAAACCAAAAACTTTAATATAGCACTTTAAAATCATAAATAAAGCAGTTCAAACGTCCATATAAACTTGATAAGCACTTTTGAGTAAACTTTTCCTCAGATCTCACATTATACACTGATCAGGAACATTTAAACAAACTGCTATCCAATATGCAGATAAGGTAAAAATGGCTATGAGCCTCATTGAATGAAAACTGCCTATATGGACCAATAAAACTCACTTGTTCTAAAAAACAATTAAAAACTGTTGGTAATAAAGAACTTGTTGGTCCAATCAGTGGCTGTATGCAAATAAAGCATAACAGGGAGAATAGCTACCAATAAGAACAAATATGCACAGATCTTATAGTGCTTCAAGATTATTGGATGCCTGTTGTTATAAGCTTCAATAAAAATGGTTAATGCTTCATAGCTCATTTGCATCCCAATAAATATTAACAATCTATAGTGTTCCAATCATATCCGGGATGTTAATGAGGTAGGGCCTATCAATCATTGATTATACACTGGCCAATCAGTTCCATTAATTAAAATATGATATTTGAACCAATCAGTGTTGAAACATATACCAAAACAAATAATAATAAACTTTCAGCACCTGGTATTCCCAGGTGGTCTCCCATCCAAGTACTGACCAAGCCCAACTCTGAGTAGCTTCCAAGTTCAGGCACGTTCAAGGTGGTATGACCATCTACCATTCTGCCACATCATATACAAACTAAACTCAAATTAAGATGGTCACTAAAGTAGTATTGTAGATCTATGACAGATCAGATCAAGCAGGGCCATTAATAATATACATATCATAGTGTATTATGTTTATGTGCCCCAGTACTCAATGGCTGAGCCACTGTTTTCTCAAAGCTGGCTTCAGAGGAATGTTAATGTTTAATCCACATGGTGTATTGGCTTGCAGATTGCCAATCTAATATACTTCTGCAAGTTCAGGTCTTAATATGATATCACCTCCTCAATCATAGTCATGTAAAGTTTATAAAACCTGGAACACAAATGTGTGATCGTGATTTGTAGCTATATGTTTCATCAACAGACTTTTAAGATCTTTAAGTCTAACATCACTTATATGCTTTGATATTCTTTCTTTTAGCTGTCTGCTCATTTTACCTACATACAAGCTTTGACTTTGTTGACAACACGCAATGTATATTACATTCTTGGTTGGGCAGTCAGCATATAATCTGGGGATGTATTTCTTATTGGTAACTGGATGAATGAAGCCTTGTACTTTGGAGATGTACTTACAAATCGTAATCTCCTACATAGATATGTTCCAATCCTATTTGATCATAGATGCTCTTTTGTAGCTGATCGGTTTCTAAAACAAAATATTTTTTCACCTGCTATCTCCCTTATCTTCTCATCACCAAGTAAAATCTTCCAGTTGGTTTTAAAAATTTTACAGACGTATTTTACATCACTGGAATATATCACAATGACCCTTGTATGTGAATGAAAAGAAACATCTTTGGTAGGAAGTTCAGGCCATGCATCATCATTGGCTTGCTTAAGAGGAACAGTTTGCCAAGTGAATTCCTCTGCTCCTAATTTCTTCCTTAGATTCCTGGACCTTTTCCTGTTATATTCTCTATGCAAAAACTGTTGTTCTAAATAATGAGTTGAGTTTATAAAGTTTATATCTCTAGTATGTAGTCTTGAATTTCTCAGCAATTGTCCTTTAAGAACATTCTTTAATAAATGACAGGGATGCATGCTGTCTCAAACCAAGAGATTGTTCTTTTTTCATTCCTTATGACATATAAGATGATTTAATCCATTTTTATCATCCAAATCTAATTGGATGTCCAGGAATTCAATCCTGAACATTGCATCATAAATCTAAAAAAAAAAAAAATGGGTGGTGGTTTCTAAATATGCAACAAGTCTATCAATGATTGTAATGTACCTTGCCATATAAAGATAACATCATCCACAAATCTTTTATAAAACTTTATCTGTGGATGGAAGGCATTATTGTTCATGACACTAATGATTTCCCAATGGGCTAGGACCAGATTGGCATAAGTATTCAAACATGGAGTGCCCATTGTCACTCCCCATTTCTACCAATATATCCTGTCTTTATACATAGATACTGGTTGGACAGAGAGGGTGTTGGAGGTCTTGGCTTGGCCACTCTAATAAGATCTCAACTCTATAGCTGTGCCAGTGGGGATTATTATTGGGAATCTGGAGAAGGAGGGAGAAACCACCCCCGGTCCGACTGTGGTCTCTGTGTGCTCAAAGGAAATTGCACTTGATGCAGAAAGCTGCATCTGGAAATGCTGTGCATATAACAATCATCCTCCCAATGTATGTCCGGCACTTTTGCTGGTGGTGAGGATTGAGGCTCCTTGATTACTAGACCAGTGGTGGGGCATCACATATGTATTGGTGGCACAGTGGTGGGATATCCACATCAAATATGCTGGTTAGCAGTGGTGGAATATCCACATATTGGGATTCAGTGGTGTGGATATCAAATTCCTGTAGCCTGTAAACAGTGGTCACTAAAGAAGGTGTTTGCTCTCTCAGGCAGCCACACAGTGAACATTCAGAGTTTCATATCACAATAGTTTTATTTTTTTTTTGTTAGCTTAGTTAGTCAGGAAGAGCCAGCAAGGATGTCAGCAGAGGAGTATGGCAAGCGGACAGGGAACCAGTTGGCTGAGATGTGCCAAGATAAAGGACTGGTGCATGCCAACCTGACTAAAGCAAAGATGATTACAGCCTTAGTCATAGCTGCATCACAGACCAGCAACCAGGAGGACAACCGGACTGGCCTTTAGGAAATACAACTCTCAGAAAATGAACAGTTCAACCTTTCCTCAGAGGACTTAAAAATCCATCTGGAGTTAAAAAGACTTGAACTGTAGGCCACACATTTGGAAACAGAATCAACAGAGAGACTGTGGTGTTTGGAGGCTGAACAGAAGGAGAAACAGAAACAAATGGAATTAGAATCAGCAGAGAGATTGAGATGTCTGGAAGATGAAGAAAATGAGAGGAAGAGGCAACATGAAGAGGCGATGCTGAGTCTTCGCAAAGGTCCTGCAGGTAATTGGGAAGGGAGTAACCAAACCCCAGAAGCAACAAAGGTCAGTAAATTTCTTCCATAATTTACAGAGGGTGATAATTTTGACAGTTTTATTCATATGTTTGAAAGGGTATGGAAACAGTATAATACTGATCAAGTGCTCTGGGTACAGTTCTTTAATCCCTTACTCCATGGTAAAGCTGTAACTGCTGTTTCTAAATTGTCTGATACTGATTTCTTAAATTATAATACAGTCAAAAATTATTTGTTAAAGTATTTTAAGTTAACACCTGAAGCTTATATAAAAAAGTTTTGTGAGCATAGACGTAAGGCAGATGACAGTGTGTGTGAATATATTGCTGAGTTAAGCAATTATTTTCTTAGATGGGTGAGTGGGTGTCAGGTCACCACTTCTGAAGGGCTGGCAGACCTTTAGGTAAGGGAACAAGCACTTAACACTTTGCCTGAGGAAATGAGAATCTGGTTAGCAGATAGGCAATGTAACACAGCAGATGGGTTGGGGGAAAAGGGATACCTATACCTAGCAAGCAGAGCATCACTGCACAGGAAAGGGATACCCAGTGCTGCTCATGAGTCTACGGGAACCCATGGTGGGCAGCCTAAACCACTCCAACATAGTCTGGCAATAGCAGGGAAAGCCACTACTCCAGGTGCATGACCAGGACCAAGGGGAAAATGTTTTAAATGCAACCAGTGGGGCCATTTAGCATATAGATGTCCACAGAGGCAAGGTGGGGAACAAAAGGTGGGAGAGCCAGTAAGTGAGAATGACAGAATGCTAGCAGTAAGTTGTCTGGATACAACAAGGGAACCAAACTACCACAATAGGTTATATCCTATTTTAGTAGATGGGAAACATGCCATTGCTAAGAGAGACACAGCCTCTGACCTAACCGTTGTGAAGCCTGCAATAGTTAAAGAGAACCACTACTTGCTTAGGCAGTCTACTCCAGTCAGAGTTTCAGGAGGAACCCCATTCCAAATACCTTTGTCTAGGGTTCACATTGACTGGGAGGGTGGAAAAGGAAGCAAGCAAACATATGTGTTATAAGATATCCATGTAGATGTCCTGATAGTGAATGATTTTGATAATGCAGTAGCTTGTGTGCATGCAGTTACACAATGTCAGGCTTGGAGACAAGCATGTGGGTCTCGTAGCCTGGGGGAAACCCAGACAGACCACACACTTGAAGGCAGGGCTGGTGTGATGGTTACTTCAGGGAGGGAGCTACCCTGTAGCAGTCAGACTGAAGGTGAGCCACAGCTGCTTGTGGGTACTGATGTTGGCTTGGACAGAGTGACTGCAAGGGCAGAGGTGAGTAGTAGTACCTAGGCTGACAGTGAGACATTGCTGTCAGAGAATACCAGACTTCCTGTGGAAGGGGAGCTGGGAAGGGTTGCAAAGAGAGAGTTGAGACAGGCTCAGCTTTCAGACCCTATATTGCAAGGCTTGAGGGAGGTAGCCTGTGAGGCACCTGATTGTCAAGGAAAAGGGAATCTGTATACTGAGACAAAGGGTTACTTATAAAGAGTGGACCCCTCAAGGAGGGCTAGAGGGTGAGAGAATACAGTGGTTGGTAGTGCCATCTGCCACTTCTAGCCATAACCCATGATATTCCCTTTGCAGGTCATATGGGCATAAAGCGTAAAAAAGTCATATTATGCAGAACTTTTATTGGCCTGGGATTTCCAGGGATGTAACAGGGTACTGCAGGACCTGTGAGCAGTGCCAAAAGGTAGGCAAGGCAGGAGACCTTTTATACCTTTGCTTGTGATTGAGGAGCCATTTCAGAGGGTAGCTATGGATATTGTGGGGCCTCTGAGTACCCCAAGTTCCACAGGGAAAAAGTATATCCTAGTGGTTATAGATTATGCTGCTAGATACCCTGAGGCAGAAGCTCTGTCCTCCATCAAGGCACACTATACCGCAATCTCTCAGAAGAGCAAAACCAATACATTCAGCAAGCTCATTTTTGATCAGCTGTGCAGACTTCTTTTTTTGTTTGACAACTTGTCTGCCAACCATATATATGTATAGTTAGCTAAAAAGTTAAAAATGTTAACAATTCAGAATGCAGATAGTGTTAACTGCAGTATGAGAATATGGACAAATCAGAATGCAGACCAAGGTAACTCTGTTTGTGTGAGTGCTGTTGGGTTAAGGATAAAGTAAGGATTAAGTAAGATGATAGTTTTAGTGTTATGAATGCTTGTTGATGCATGTTTAGTGTCTTTCCCTTCCTTAAACAGCGGTAGTGTTCTGGATAGTTTTTTTCTAAGGAAATGTGCAGGCTTAGGGGAAGGGTTAGGGTTGGGGTTAGGATTAGCACACATTAGTAAGGTGGTGTAGGAGGATGAAGAGGGGGACAATGACTTCTTTGGATCTAGAAAATATGGTCCTAGTGATTAGTCTGGCTATATGAAAGGATTTCCTAATAACAATGAACACGTGATGGTCAAAGGATAGTTTATTGTCAATGAGGGTACCTAAATTTCTCATGACTTAAGTCAGTTTTTAGTGGGGTAGTCTCCTTTGTGAAAGAAGCAGGAGTTCCCAGGTTTGCCATAGACAACAATGTTGCATTTTTCAGCATTTAACTTGAGGCTATGATCTGTGTAGCCGTGGTGGTGCAGCGGTAGTGTTGTCGCCTCACAGCAAGATGTTCTCTCTTTCGATTCTCGGCTGGAGTGCCTTCTGTGTGGAGTCTGCATGTCCTCCACATGGTCGAGTGGCGTTCAAAAGACGTGCGTACATGGGCGTGCCTTTGTTGAAGGTTGGGCATCGGGCTGGCACCTCGACACCATAAAAATCAACTGCCAATCATTAGCGGACCGGAGTTCCGCTGTGGCGACCCCTAACCGGGAAAAGCCAAAAGAAAAACAAGAAAACAGCTTGAGGCCATGATCCAAGTTTACAGTCATCAGCAAATTTGACAGTCACAGGACTTTGTATCTGCTTTAACAAGAGGGAAGTAAATACCAAAGGAGAATGGTCATAGGACTGATCCCTAAGGGACACCATTGGTAACTACTCATTTAATTGAGAGTGTGCCTGAAATACTAACAGACTGGGCTGCGTTAGTGAGACAGTTTACTATCTAGTGGATAACATTGGAGTTATATTTAATTGAATTAGTTTATCAATTACACCCAGGTATGGAATGGTATTGAAAGTTTAAGCCAAGTCCAGGTATGCCATGTGAACTGGTTTAACTGAGTCTAATGAGTCTATTTTCAGCCATCAAATAAATATTGCATCGAATGGCTGCACACTGAATGTTACTCATTGAACATGACTTTTAACAAACAGGCAAATCTTTGAAAATAAAGTAATCAAATGGCCATAGTTGGCCAGCATAAAGGAACAAAGGAACCATGACCTATTACTTGCTTATCAGTAACTTATCTATAACAGTACCTGCCCCTTCCCCAATATAGTACGACCTCAGAATTGGTATATATAATTAGTGGGGTGTGGGGTCACACCTTCCCATGTAAATATTGTCCCGTGTTCACAGAATCCATCTGTTGTGTGGGAATGCAGTATAGAATGACTTTCTTACAACAATGAACACATGTTGGTCAACAGATAACTCTGTCCACATAGGTTTCCAAATTCAAAACAACTGGGTCAGCTCTTAGAGGCATATGGTCAATATGGTAGTTCCCTGGGGTATATGGCTTCCTAAAGGATACAGCAATGCATTTTTTGGCATTTAGTTTCAGACTATGATTTTGGCACCAGTTACTTATTTGGGACCGACCTTCCTGTAGGATGGCAAAGTCATTTGGAGATTCAGTGACTGCTCCTAGCTTGCAGTCATCTGCAGACTTAGTCAGCAAGAACTGTTCTTTTGTTGGGGGTAGCTTCCACTATTTTGATTTCCTGCATCCTATCTCTGAGCCATTTGGCAATCCAGTCGGTGTCATAGAAGTTTATTCCCAGTTTATTTAGTTTTTCTACTATGCCTGAGGGGGTTGTGTCAAAATCTTTTGCAAGAAAGAGGTATGCAGTGTGTACCATTTTTGCCTTCATCCTTTGCTTTGGTCACCTTTAAAAAAATCCACCTGGTTGACTAGGCTTGACCTGCCCTTGATGAATCCATACTGAGATGGGTCTAGTATTTGGAGGTTCCCTATGTCCTGGTTGATTAATTCCATGATAAGTATTTCAGTGGCTTTGCATATGAGGCTGGTTAAACTTATGCATCTGTAATTTCCTGGATCTGTGGAATGTTCTGTCTTATGCAGGGGAATGACTGTAGCTGTTCTCCAGTTGTACAAAACATGTATGGATGCTGAAACTGAACAGATGTTGTTAGGGGTGTGGCTAAAGCATGCTTCATGCTATTTAAGATGCATCAAGGAATATTGTCAGGACTCATGGATGCAGTATTTTTAGCAATTTATATTACTTTTAGGACTTGGTCTTGTGTGATAGCTGGAGGTGATCCAGTTTCAGGTATATCTTGAGGGACAGATGGAGGGGAGAGAGGGGTAAAATTAAAGCTAAATTTACCAGCTAGTAGGTTAGCTATATCGTCAGTCTCAATGTAAGCAACATCGTTAACAATCAGCTTAGCATACTGCTGTGTTGTGCTTTTGAGATTACAAACATAACTAAAAAATCCCTTGTGATTGTCTTTGGCTTGGGTAGCTATTTTAACCTCAAACTTGGCTTTGGTGAATTTTATTAAGCTCCTGAGTTGTTTGTTTATTTCATTGATAAGGGCTCTAACTGAATTACTCTTCATACATTTAGTCAAAATTATTTTCCTTTTATTATAAAGCTTGTTGATACTAATGGTTCCACCGTGTGGGTTTGTTTTTGGGGTTTGCCCTGTACTTATTCCTACGGGGTACAGCTGCATCTTTGCAGTTGTTTATATGAGAGCATAGTGTGGTGGCATACGTTTCTGTGTTTTCAGTGGAGTTAACTGGGTTTGGTGGGGATTTGAAGCTTGCTAATGTGTCACTTAGGAGTAGGGAATTTGTCTTACAGAAATTTCTAAAGGTACCATGGGTGTAATGGATCTCTAGGTTCAGTTTTATTTTGAAGAAGACTGCTTTATGGTCAGATCTAACAAGGGATGAAGATGCACAAGGGATGGTGCAAGGCACTCCCATTATAGTAAAGACAAGATTCAAGATGTTATTCCTCCTAGTGGGTACTCTGACTAATTGTTCTAGGGCATTTGTATTGACAAACTCCAGGAATTTCTGTGCTTGTGCACTATTGGTAGCGTAGGTTTCCCAACTATAATTGAATAGTTTAGATCACCTAGGAAAATGGTATTGCATTTAATACTGAGTGGTTCTAGTTCCTGTAGATAGGTGTTGTGACATTCTAATGTCATAGAGGGAGTGCTATAGCTAGTGAATATATTTTATGGTACCTTTCTGATGGTTATTTGGACATGAAGAAGCTCAAGTGCATAATGCTGCCTTGTCAGCCTTGATGTGAGTCTCTTCTGGATGAAGACTGAGACACTTCTACCTCTTTTCCTTCCTGTGCAGTAGCTAGACAGAACATGTGGAATACATTGGACCCTTGCACAGCCATAGTGCTCTTCACCATTTTAAACCATGTTTCAGTCACTATAGAGATGTCAATGTCCTCCAGTGTGAGAAGAGCTTGTAGGGAGTGGAGTTCTTGCTTAGGCTCCTAGCATTAATCAGTAACACCTTCATATTTTCCTTTGCTTGTTTTGTTATGTTGGTAGAATTACCAGGTTGACATTGCCAAAAAAATGCACTATGGGGATAGACAATGTATTTGCCAATAATTGAAACCCAAGAAGAAACAGATGCAGGCCATCCCTGGTGAAACAGTGTAGTCTGTCAATCATATCTGCTCAGGCCGACAAATATCGGACTCCCTTAGAATGACATCAAAAGCTAAGCTAATTACAGAAGTGAATTATTTTTTGCTCATATCACGGCATCATCCTTGGAGAAGGTAGAATGCTGCTCAATGCTTATCTCATACCTTCCTTCGACACATAGTCTGAGAGCTCCAATATGTCTTTCTCTATATTGTCCAGGGAGGTACACCTCAATTCATTGGCATCAGCATGAACTTTGACAGAGTCATACTGCTACTTGTTGTTCAAGGATTTGTGTGCATGTGTGATCTGATGAATCCTCTCACCAGACAAACAACTAACCATCACTATTTCTTCGTTCAGTCTGGTAAGAGACACATCTGTATAACAAGAATATTTGGTTGGGTCAATGACTGCCTTACGGGCTCACCATCTGTGACTTTTGAACTCCTTGTGCTAAGTGAGGACATAAGTTTAATATGCCGAGTGTGCTTTGTATCTGTGTTGTGTTTTGGAGGTCTTTGAGTTTTAGTTCAATTACTCTTTAGAACCTCAGTATATGATGATTTACTTGTACTGTGATGGCCTTGAAGAGGTGTGCTGTGTAATATATTTCTGACGATTTTGGTGTCTGAATTTACTGTGTGCAAGACTTCTGCCTCCAAAGATATTAAATATGTACATCTCTCATATACTGTGTTATACTGTTTGAGTGAGGCAATTCTCTCTCAAGATACCCATGGCAATCAGGCTGGCTACAGAAGCTGTGGGGAACTGCTGTTCCATGTTACTGACAGGAATGATTCTGGGGGCAGGGGTAACTAGACCTGCTTAGAGTTCAGTTTTCAGGATAATGTCTGGGTGGACTTGCTACTGAGTATTTAAAGTTCAATGCAAAACAACAATCCTGGAAACCTTCTTCTGCCACACCAAGAACCAGTCAACTAATTATAGTAAAAAATAAATATATAAATACCAAAATGCATTTCAAGCAGTATCAGTACACTCAATATTAAGCAATTGTATTAAATGCTTATTAGCACAGTGAGTAGGTTAAGGGAGAAAAAATACTTATGCACTTATTGTCAACAGCCAATAAACAGGAAGCGGGAAGGAACTGTGATATCTTTATCAAAAGGGCCAGCAACAACAGATGGGTCTACTTTGATCTATCAAAATTACATTTTATCAAATTCTACTTACCTGATTCCACTTCTCCAAAATAACGTTACACAGAAAGAACGGACTGCCGAAATCCTTTTCCTGTGTAAGGAACCACTTGGCCACCATGGGAAAAAAACCTCAACGGACCAAAATTAAACCCATCAAAGTGAGGGGCTTCACCCCCTCCACCCCCTACTTAAATATACCAACTCCGAGATAGCACTACACTGAAGAAAGGGCAAAGTTCACCATGGTGGCCATGTGGTTCCTTTCAAAGAGAAAGGAATTTGGCAGTCCATTCTTTTGGTGTAACGTTGTTTCGGAGAAGTGGAGTCAGGTAAGTAGAATTCAATAAAATGTAATTTTGATGGGTCAAAGTAGACCCCAACAGATATACTGGGTTTAATAACAAAACTACAACAGTGTGGGTGGGGTGGAAATAGAACTTAGACCATTAACTCTGAACTGACTGGCCTGGAACTGCCTTAATGCAAAGACTAGTCCTGAGCTAGCCTGACATACACTCAGTACATAAGAATGAAACTAGGGTTTAGTACCAACAGTTAGATTACTTAAATAGCAAAATGTAATGTAACAGCAACGTACTGATATTACTAATGTAGGCTTAAAGATCTTAGTTAAAGCAGATACAGGCTGCCAAAATTAGTTTAAAATCAGATCAAGAAATGAAAACACTTATTTTTCTTTCTTTTTCTATGTACATAGAACAAAACAGAGAGCAGCTCAGAATGGTTAAAGTACAACCTGCAGTATCAGGCAAGACAATGTTAGCTGAACATGAATAAATGGTATAAAATAGTGCAGACAATGGAAAAACAGCTAAAAATGCTTAAAATAGTATAAAATGCTAACACACAATGCAAGACAGCTTAAAACAGCTGGAATACCCCTTTGCAACTTAAGTGGACATTCACACGCGCACACACACACACACACACACACACACACACACACACACACACACCAAACCGCTCAACCATAATGAATTCATTGGTATTTACCAGTTTTGAGGGAATAATAATGGGGTGCCACGAATTTCTGAGTGGCCCCTTCAATTCCCGATCCAAATCCAGGGTTTGATTCCCTTACTGTCCATTTACAAAATGTGTGACTTTAAGCAAGTTATCATTTCACTTTAGCCCAATGTGCTTATGCGATGCATAAAAGAAGTATCTGTGTGGGCTGGGGTCTGTGGATAAGGGCACGTTTGTCTATACACATATATGCATAGCTTTTACTTATGTACATATTTTTATTGTTGCTGCTGAAAACCCACTATAAATTAAAAAAAGAGTTTTTAATTATCTAGTCTGCAATGTTGTTCGTTGAAGGTTGAACATCGAGCTGGCACCTCGGCGTTCATGAAAATCTACTGCCAATCATTAGCGGACTGGAGTTCTGCTGTGGCAACCCCTAACTGGGAAAAGCTGAAAGACAATAACAGTCTGCAATGTTGTTCTGCTTAGGGGCCTCCACCTAAATATGTCAGAAACAGTTTTTCCTAATAATTATTTAATGGTTTACTGCACAAACAGCCTATGTGAACCAGCGAGAGAGTATAAATACAGAACAGGAAAGTGTGAGCTTTGTGCATACATGTATAACAAAAAGAAAGGGGAAGGGTCGGCTTCTCTTTTGTGTATATAGAAGTAGCTTGTGGTGTCCACAGGACATGACTTGTCAAGGATGTTAATGGGCAACAGCAAGGGAGCATACAGCACTAAGAAAGGACTAATGAGCCCTTTATCATTCATCAGCAGTCGGCGCAGATCTGATAGTGATACCGATTCTGAATTTGTGGAACTGGGTTAGAGCGAATGCTACTGGCCTGGTCCTATTTTATGAACTCATCCAAGACTGGCCATGGTTTTCAGCACAATACAATGGTCAGTTCCTACCTATGTTATAAATAATGCAGTTGTTAAAGAATTAAGTCTGGGAAGCTACTTGTTTGAAGTTGACTTGACAACCATCACCAACTTGGTACATTTTGACCTCATTATCCAGGAGTGAAATTGTAGCATTTGTTAAGCAGTAGTCGGTTTAAGGGGGCTCAAAATGTCCATTAACTGCATGGGGAATGGTGGAGTGGGGGTTGCTGGAGCCAGGGAGCTGTTAACCAACCGTTAGTATCAAGAGGGCATTTGCCACATTTCTTTTGCACGGGAAGGGGCAACTCTGCTTGTATCTGACGCCACTAACAGGAGAGGGAATTGAAGAGTAGGAATCTTTGCAGTACAAAAAGACTGTTTTTGTGTTTGTATTTTTTTAAATATATGTTGGCCTCCTATTATTGTTTTAACTTGGGTAATTGTGTGGTTTCTTTTGAACTGTTCATCTCCTAGTGTCTTGCTTTATTATCTGTCTTGGTGTGTAAAAGGCCATGCTTTCTGTTTTTCTAATATCCTGCTTATCCTAACACATGGCCTTGCTCTATATTGGTTGTTACATGGTGTTCATTTTCCCTCAAAAGTTATAACTGTTGTGTTATTTTAACTGGGCAAGTAATAGCCTCTTCTCACAGGAAACATGGAAGCACTTGTCAAGTCCAGGAGTCAAGAGTGAGGGTTGTACAACTCGCCAAATTACCCAGCCGGCCGAGAAAACAACCCAGCATGCTTACATATAAGCTCTTTCACCTTCTCAGGGGGGCAACATTCCATACATTTCACATACCAGCTCCACAGCTTCACTAAGGTGAAGAAATTAATCTTACAAAAAAGAAATGAAAAAAAGAATGTGAGTGGGAAAATCCTGCAAGTCATCTCCTCCTGCAGTTAATGTAACACTCGATGGGCAACAGAGCAGAAAAAAAAATCATTTGAGATTCTCTTGAGTTAGGGTTTCTTCTTGCTTGTTGTACCCTTGCTTCTAACTAATGGGAGCTAGCCCTTAATTTGTAATCAGTGTTAAGATGAAGTAGCATTCAAAATAAAAATACAATGTCCGCCATAGTTAAAAAACATAAAACAACCCTGTCCCTGTCTAACTACTAGCATTCACAGTAAAAACACAGTACCCAACCCGCTGAAGTTTAGAAATAATCAAAATAAATCTGTATTACCAAGCTATCCCCCCTTGCACATTCCCAGCCAGCATTTGCATTTCTTTCTCATTAATGCTGCATTTGTGTATCTGAAGTTCCAAATGCAGCCCCCACCACTAATTAACACAAATGCAAAACAGACAATGAAAAAGTAACAATATGCCATGCTATTAAGGGTTTCAAGCAACTGGAGATTATAATTCTTCACAAATAATGAAGTAGAGTGCATACTTTTGTGAAGGAGCGGATGTAAGGAAATACAGAAAACTGTGTGTGGCAGGAAATGGATGGAAGTCATACAATACCTCTCAATCTCTCAGAGCAAGAAATCTGGACAAAGCCAAACATAACAGTGGGACAAAGGCCCAAAAATAGTAACAAATTTTAAATATTGCTTCTGTAAACTCAGATAGTTACTAGAATGTCAGGTTTTGTATTATTATATTTTCTTCTGAGGGATAGAAGTCTGAAATTCAAATGTCTGTATGACTCTTCAACACTGGCCCAGTAATCAAGGAGCCTCAGTCCTCACCACTGGCAACAGTGGGGAACATACACACTGGAAGGATGACAAGTGCACACACAGTAAAGTGCAATTTCCCTTAAGACCACACAGAGACCACAGTCAGTCTGGGGCTGGTTTCTCCCTCTTTCTCCAGATCCCCAGTAAGACTCCCCACTGGCACAGCTATAGAGCTGAGTCCTTAGCCAGGTTCCAAGCCACATACTCCAACACTCTCTCTGTCCAACCAGTATTTTGTGTCCCTACCCAAGTAGCTGACACACATACTCCTGGAGATTTATTTTACACATACACACACACACACACACACACACACACACACACACACACACACACACGCACACACACACACACACACACACACACACACACACACACACACACACACACACGCACACACACCTGTGAAAGGCTGGCACAGGTTTACTAGCTATGCCCCCTTCTGCCCAAACTATAAGGTAGTTATCACTGCCACCAGAACTCCTTATCAGCTACTTTAAGGCCCTTAACAAAGGGTGTACAATCTTGTTGCATAATGTTACTATTAATCCAAATAGTTGTTTGACCAAGAGCAAGGCTATTAGGAGTGACGTGCACAGTGTCACTAAAAAGATATGCAAGTACACTCAGATCTTAAATATGTCTCACAAATATCAGCCGCAAAGATAGGTTTAAATATATTTAATAATAAATAATAAAAGAACAAGAAAATACACAGTAAATCATCACAGTAACTTCAGAGTTCAAAATCAGAGGAATATTTAAAACAACATTGCAAGACAGTCTCAACTAAATACAGAAAACATCTAAACTAATCTTTACTATATTCCTTACTAAATCTAAAATAAATTGTTGTACTCTAGTTAACTTATAGCAAGGCAAGACAGATATAGTGAGTGGATTTTTCCAGCTGATGCTGTCAGTCAAAGATAAAATAAAAAATGCACTCTCTCTCTCTCTCTCTCTCTCTCTCTCTCTCTCTCAGAGAGTTCTTAAATTAATATCTTAAATATTGCTGCTGGGATGCTTGCAGGATGACATCAATTTTATCATCTGACTAACCCAGGTGAAAACCCTCATAGCTAAAGACTGCCAGCATTTAGCATATCCCTGTGAAAAATACATATCTCTCAGATCTTTGCAGTTTCTGGAAGACATAAAACAATAAAACACTTACAAAACAATGCAGAAGGCTCCTTAGTTTTAGACATCCTGTCTCCTTGCTGCATTGAAACCATCTCTTTTATTATGTGGTTATAAAAAATTTGAATTTAAACTATTCTCCTGAAATTTTGCAAGTTAACCTTCTATGTTTCAGTTTCCACTGTTAAAAATATATACGTTTACACAGCTACAATAGTGTATATACATTTCTGCTCTCTTCCAGTAGGGTACACTGTGGATGCATCTTTAAGCTCAGTACTGTACAAACCCTTTTCACATACACTTCTGTACCAGCAGTTTGATATACACATAACATACAGTTCTAATACATTTGTAACACAAGCATATGAATTATGTTGACATTCACAACTGACACATAATCATCTACAAAATTCCAGATAGCTGAGCCGGCAGTACCTCCTTTTGTTACATTTCTGTTAGAAAAATATGTATTTGAGCATATATAAAGTGCTAGTTAAAAAGCAAATAGTGTATAATGCATTTTCTTCTCCTTCCTCTGGGACAATTGGCCTTGTAAATGTTATCGAGATAAGACGCAGCTGTTGGGAGAATGTTGCAAGAAGAACAAAGAGGTGTATTACTAGACTGAACCAGCTATTGTATTCAAGCAGGCCTGAAACCTTGAAGGAGTAACATTTACAGAAAGACATTATAACTGAGCAGGTGCTTTGCAAGGTTATATTATTCCCAAGGGAAAGCTTTTTTTAAAAAATATAACATCAGCAATCTTTATGAATAGAATACTGTTAGTAAAAGTGATGTAGATGCCCTGTGACTAACCACGTCAGTAAGGTGGGCATAACCTGAATGTAAACACTATAAAATGTTCTGTACTTCCTGCATCATGTCAGACAAAATTCTGTACTTGTACGTTTTTTGCCTCCTGGTGTACACTAGTAAACTTTTGCATCTGAGCCTCCTGTGTTGTTATCTTTGTTTTTATTTAACAGTTTGGTCCTTCTTGAATCGGAAACCCTCAGACAGCTACAGATCAGAGTGCACCGGTGGTCGAACACTGTGCAGGAGAAGCTACCAAAATGGTTCTTCTTGAAATACAAAAGACCTCCGACTGAATTGTCATTTTGAGAGGCTGGCCACTTTCTGATCTGCGGCCGAAGAGCGGTCTCGAACTGGTCGATTCAGGAGGCTCAGGTAGGAAGATATTTGCCTTTTTTCTGTTTTAGATCAGGGACTAGGTTGCAGTAAATACTATTGTCAGAAGATTTGTTATACAGATCAGGGACAAAAGGAAATTACTGTATATTTTGTCAGAGATCAGGGAAACAGAATAAGGTAGGCAGTCATTCTAGATAAACTGTATAAGGAACTGAAATACCACGTGGTGAAAAGGGTTACCTAACATTTTCTTTTAATATGGGAAATCAGTGCACTAAAACATCGCGAGATCCGGCCCTAACTGAAGACGCAAAATATATGCAATTACAACGGGCTGATAATGTTAGGTATTATACAAAATGGGTTAATAAATACGGATTCAATGGTAAACTGGATAAAATTTCATTAGTTAAACTCTTAAAACAACTTAAATCTGATGCAGAAGGTGAGGCAAAAAAACAACAATGATTAGGCATTCCTCAGGCACACAGGTGGATTGAGGAAGTAAACCGAAGGGAACAAAAAACTAAAAATGCTAAGACGTTATTTTTAGATAAAGAGGATAATAATATAGTAATAGCATAGGCTCCTCCTCCCCCGCCCCCTCCGATGCCTTTTTCAGGATATGAAGCAGGAGGACAAGCTGGTCCACCTCCACGTTATCCTGATGTCACAAGAACACTAAAACCATTTGTTAGAGGTCCTATTGAAACTAGGTCCCGGACACGTAAAACACTTGGGGACACAGACTTGTATCAAATAGGGAAAAACACACTAGAGGAAAATGAGGAAGAAATCTGTCCACTAATCGAGGTACCAAATCCTCAGGCAGGACAGGAAGGGCAGGACCCAACTCTTCTAGTGTACAGACCATGGACACCGGAAGATATTCGGAAAGCTACAGAGGGAATCCCCCATCCAAAAGTCAATTACACAAAATTTTTACAAGATTTACAAGGTATGAGACTAAGTTACCACTTGAATGGGGAAGAAGTGGAAAAGGTAGTTAGACAAATTGTGGGTCCAGACTGGCACATGATTTGTGGCACCTGGAATCCTCGTAATGCAGAGCTTAAACCACTCCTACATAGTGACGCAGAACTAGACAACAGAGTAAAAAGTCTTTCAGACCGAATTTCCGAAAAATGGAAACCTAGAGCAGATTGGACTTGCATTAACCAATGCATACAACAAGAGAATGAAACTGTAGATGGGTATTATGGTAGATTATTGGAATGTTTCAATAACCATAGTGGTATGGCTATTCCTGAAAATCAGACACATGATACCTCGTATGAACAGCAACTGAAAAATGCGTTTTTGAAAGGTTGCATTGCACCTATCAGTAGTTTCATTACAAAGCATATGATAGATCATCGAACAAGTAGGCTACAAGCCTTACTTGAATATGCTAGACATGCTGAAAGACACTTTAATAGCAAAAAGAAAAAGAAGACACAGGTCTTCACTGCTGAAGATGGAGCTGAGGTCTTTGTAGTACAGTCAGGTAAAAAGGGTAAGAAAAATGCACAGGGAAATAGACAATCTGACAAATGGTCAGAAGATTTTGAAGAAAGAAAAAAGAAAGGTGAGTGCTTCAAGTGCGGGAAGAAAGGACATTTAGCAAGGGATTGCAGACTAAATAAAAAGGTGACTACAGAAAGCAAGGATGATGAGGACTGACTATATGATAGTGATGAAAGTCAGAAATCATCAGGAATAGCTAACAAACAAAGAACAAATGTAAATGTAGTGGAAGGAACAGAAGAAGTGCAAGTAGATATGGAGGATGAAGAAAGTGAAATTCTAGATTTGGCATTACTGAGCTTGGAGCTCTATCTGGCAGACATGAAACCGGAAGTCACACTTCTGGTGGAGGGGAGGGAAGTAAAATTCCTGTGTGACTCAGGAGCATCACGGACGTTGATACACCCCTAAGTTACCAGAAGACTCCGAATCACCTGATTATATATTAGTAAAGGCGGCAAATGGACAGCTATACAGGGAGCCACTCTCCCATGATATAGCAATAACTGACCCTGTTTCAGGTATGACTCAGAAAAGTAAAATCGTAGTTTCTGCAAAATGTCCAGTAAATCTACTGGGAAGAGATCTTATGCAGATATTTGGCATAGCGGTAGTTCCCACCATGCAGGGTATGGAGGCACAAAGGCAAATGGATACTTATGTGGTGCGACCGGAGGGTGAGACTTTTTACTGGTACAGCCAGGACTTAGTTACGACTGGTCCAGGGGCAGTAACCGACGAACTGATTAACGTAGCCATCAGTAAGGCCCCCTCCCTTGACACTGACCGACAGCATTTGTTACACTGTACTCTATACTACTGTAGCATACCAGGACCTGATAAAGAATATGAGCAAGAGTTATTTAAAAATCCTGCTAACAGATTAGTATTACGAACCTTGTATTGGGATACTGAGGGAAACAGTGTGGTAAGCTGTTCATTACCTCAGGAATTCATAGCACTGTACAAATCTAATCGACTACCGCATGTCAGCTTAACGAAGAATAAGAATATGAAATGGGCAGATTTAGGAGAAAAAGTAACAAGGTGGGAAAAACAAACTGATTCAGAATTATCAGAGCAGGGAATACAAAAACAGAAATTGAATTGGCTAACACAGACACATCCAGCTGTACACTTACAAACCAGTGAGGACAGCTGATTAGCATTCTTATTAGAAGAAGAAGAAAAAGCCTTGTGTGATATACCAAAGACTCTTTGGTCAGCAGGCAAGTCAGATGTAGGACTTATTCGAACAGCAGGACCAGTTACTATTACACCAAAATCAGCATTTAGACCACAAAAAAGACAATACCCCTTGAGGAAAGATGCAGAACAAGGAATCAAGCCTATAATAGCAGCATTACTCAAGGAAGGAGTACTGGTAGAATCTCTAGATTCACCATGTAATACCCCTCTGTTTCCTGTTAAAAAAGCAAACGGGGAATGGCGGATGGTACAGGATTTACAAGCTGTAAACAATGCAATAATACTTAGAGCACCTATGGTGCCAGACCCACACACCTTGTTGAATGATATGAAGCCGCAACAAAAATATTTCACTGTAGTAGATATAAGCAATGCTTTCTTTTCAATACCTATACATCCTGATAGCCAGTATTGGTTTGCATTTACATTTCAGGGTAAAAGGTATACCTATACTCGGCTACCACAGGGATATTGTGAGAGTCCAACAATATTTGCACAAAAAATGGCTAGCAACCTGGCAGGGTTTACCCCACCAGGAGGTAGTCAGATTCTGCTTTATGTGGATGACATCTTGCTAGCAGCCCCTACCCAGCATCAATGCAGGGAGGATACTATAGCGTTATTGAAATTTTTAGCCGCACAAGGACATAAAGTAAACAAAAGTAAGTTACAGCTTTGGAAAAAACAAGTTAGATACCTAGGATATGTAATATCCAATGAAGGTAGAATATTAGACGAGGACAGGAAAAACAGCAATTTTACAAGCACCCAAACCAGCAACCAAGAAGGAAATGATGTCCTTCTTGGGAACGACTAACTTTTGTCGAAGCTGGATACCAAACTATGCTTTAGAGTCTGCTCCACTGGCTGATTTAATATATAAAACACCAATGGCAGCACAAGATTTGTTACAACGGACACCTGAAGCAGAAACAGCTTTCTGCAGACTAAAGCAATTGATAGCTTCTTCATTAGTTTTAGGACTCCCGAATTACCACAAAAGATTCTTTCAGACTGTAGATTGTAAACAGGGATATATGACGTCAGTTCTGATGCAACAGCATGGGGATAAGCAACGCCCCATAGCTTACTATTCATCACAGTTAGACCCAGTGGCACGGTCTTTGCCTCACTGTGTACAAGCAGTGGTCGCAGCTGCAATGGCAGTACAGGCTTCGGCCTCAGTGGTGTTATTCCACCCTCTCACATTGAGAGTGCCTCATGCAGTCGCGATAATTTTACTGCAAGAAAAAATAGCATATCTTTCTCCTGCTAGACATCTTTCATGCATGACCATACTGCTGAGCCAACCTCATATGGTAATTGAACGTTGTACAACATTGAACCCGTCAACATTACTTCCAACCCCTGTGGATGGCACACCGCACAGTTGCCTGCAGGAAATCGAGCAAATAACCTTGCCCAGACAAGATCTCACTGATATGCCCTTGGATGATGCCAAGGTGACATTTTATGTGGATGGCTCATGCAGAAGGGGTCCTACAGGAAAAAATCTAGTGGGGTATGCAGTGGTTACAGATACAGAGATCTTAGAAGCCCAACCTTTACAACATAACTCATCTGCTCAAGCAGCAGAATTGATAGCCTTAACACGGGCTTGCACTCTAGCGAAAGATAAACGTGTGAACATATATACTGACAGTCAGTATGCTTTCTCTACAGTGCATGTTTTTGCGCAACAATGGAAAAACAGGGGAATGATAACATCTAATGGTAAACCGATTAATCATGCGCAACTTATTTTGAACCTATTAGATTCTATTCAGTTACCTACTAAAGTAGCTATTTGTAAATGTTTAGCTCATACAAAACAACAGGACAGAATTTCAAAAGGAAATGCAAAAGCTGATGCAGCTGCAAAGCAAGCAGCCTCAGACTCAGAAACTTTACTTTTAACCGAGGAATTACAACCCTCTGAGATTTTAGATCTAGAAATGTTAAAAACAATGCAGACACTAACTACAAAAGCAGAGAAACAAAAATGGGAGAAGCTAGGTGCAATCCTCAAAAATGGACTGTATGTCTCCAAAGAGAAAAAAAACAATATTGCCGTCTAATTTATTTAGATATGCAGCTTTGTTGAGCCATGGGCAGTGCCATGTCTCAACAGGGGGGATGGTACAGTTAGTAAATCGAATATTCCAAACATACGGATTCATAAATTATACAAAAAAAATTTGTGCAGCATGCCATATTTGTAACAAACATCATGCACAAGGGGCATTCAAACCCAAGCAGGGAAGTTTTCCTACACCACCATATCCATTCCATACTATTTGTATGGATTTTATAGAATTGAGTAAATGTGAAGGGAAAAAATACTGTTTAGTAATTATAGATATGTTTTCCAAATGGGAAGAAGCTTTTCCAACTAAAAATCCGGATGCAGCAACCGTGGCAAAAGCCCTAGTAAAAGAAATAATTCCTAGATTTGGCATACCGGAAAGGATTTATAGTGACAATGGGACACATTTTGTTAATCAGACGATTCATCAGCTTGGGAGATTCTTTGGAATCTCCTTAAAGAATCATTGTGCTTACCGCCCACAGTCTGCAGGACTGGTGGAAAGGTACAATGGAATTCTAAAAAACAAATTGAGGAAGCTAGTGAGTGAGACACAGAAAAACTGGATTTGCTGTCTGCCCTTGGCACTGCTGAACATGAAAACAGTTCCAAATGTAAAGGGTTTGACTCCCTTTGAAATGATATTTGGAAGGGCATACTACGTGCCGCAGTGGAAAGCTCTCATGCCTGCAGAACTAGAGGCTGACAGCTCATTAGCTAACTACATGAGAAAACTGTTAACAAATAAGACTGTTTTGCAGTTGAACTCTTTTTCAGATAAAAAACAGACCAGACCATTGGAAGCAGTGCTGACTCCGGGGTCCTGGGTGTGGTTGAAGGTTACGAAGAGGAAGAATTGGGCGAGTCCAAAGTGGGAAGGACCATACCAGGTACTGTTGGCGACGCCTACTGCAGTCAAAGTTGCTGAGAGGACGTCCTGGGTCCATCTGACGCACTGCAAACCGGTAAAGAATTTTCAACTTGATAAACATTTTGTGACTGATACACAACAAAGGCAGGATGGCCAAGAGCAAAACGAGTAAAAATACAGATCAACCCCAAAGATGTTGTTTAATCATCTTGTTGACTATGCATTTATTGACTATGATTGTGATGACCTTCCTTTTGTGGTTTTCCTACATGTAACCACACAAGTGAAAGTGGAGAGACGTGATGAACTGTCTATAGACTGACATCCGAACTTTAACACATACCTAGCTATGAAGCGTGTATATGTAGAGACTATGAACATTTCAAATTGTTGGGTTTGTACTGCTATACCAACAGCATATGGAGGACTGTTAATGTCCGCTGTCCCCTTGGGGATAAATGAGACTTGGGAGAATTTACTTTTTGATACAGGATCTGTAAGATCACAAGACAAAATTGCATTGTATTTGCCTATTACACAGAAGGGAATTGTATGTTTTTATAAGAATGATACACTTCAAGTGGGTTGGAGTAACTGTAATATAACCATATCTTATAAATGCTACATTAAAGTTAAAGATAGAGGCACTGTTTGTAATACGAATTATGATTCATATTTGAGTTTAATGAAAACAACATTAAGTGATGTGCAGAGAAATCCTGTTTTACATAAACAACTGTCTATTATAGACAAGAAAATGTTTCATTCAGAATTAACCCGCATCAGTACTAAAGTAGAAAACTGTTATTTTGTTTGTGGGAAAAAGGCATACAAATGTGAGAATTGGTCCAGCAGTTGTTTTTTGGGTTATCTGGTTCCAGCCATAAGACGTACTGCAGAATTACCTCTAGGTAAGATACAAAATGTGAGAGATGTAGCCCGAAAACCTGAAGGTCCAATTGGAAAACCTGTAAATCCAGTGGGACAAATCGAAGCTGGTTGGAAAGACCATCATTCCGTAAAGAATAAAGAAAAATTGACTCATATGGACTTGAGTGACAGTGTAATATCCTGGGCTTGAATACTTCCAGCATATGGAGCAGTCAAATCGATCTGGGAGTTGAGAAAGCTGTTGAAACTTCTCAAAGTAATGAGTAACGCAACTTTTTCTGCTCTCGAACTAGTGACTGATGAACTGAATGCAATGAGAACTGTTGTGCTACAAAATCGAATGGCTCTTGACTTCACCCTAGCGGCAAGAGGTGGTACGTGCGCGCTTATCAAAGAAGAATGCTGTGCGTTTATACCAGACAATCGACATGAAATTAATGACCACCTAGAGGTAATACAGCAGGTATCGGCCATGACTGAACCAGGCCCAAATCCACTGACGAACTTTTTCCAGAATCTGTTTGGTGGGTGGGGTTCTATCCTAATGAACATCTTGATTGCTATTTGTGTGGGTCTGCTCCTATTAGGAGCATGTGTCTGTTGTGGGATTCCCTGCATGAAAAGATTAATCAAAGATTTTATTGATATATATGTAACTGAAACTTTGTACCAAGACATTGAGTTAGAAAAATTAATTTCAGATGAAATTCTTTCTGAAGTATAAACTAAATGACTTACCTAGTTGAAAGTCCTTAAAGGAGAAGGCTAGGGGACAAACTAACATTGTTTATATTTCAGAATAGAATAAAATGTATTAAAAGGGAGGAAAATGTTAGAAAAATATGTATTTGAGCATATATAAATTGCTAGTTAAAAAGCAAATAGTGTATAATGCATTTTATTCTATTATTAATATGGCAATAAGAATGATTTTACATGTAATTGCTTGAAGCTTTGGAACTGCAGTGTATTTGAACTCTGACCCTGGCAGTAGCCAGCTCAACAAGCTTATGTTTTTCACTAATGATTATCTGCTGGGTCAGGAAATTAAATGTATAAAGCATTGAAAATCTTCTTCTCCTTCCTCTGGGACAATTGGCCTTGTAAATGTTATCGAGATAAGACGCAGCTGTTGGGAGAATGTTGCAAGAAGAACAAAGAGGTGTATTACTAGACTGAACCAGCTATTGTATTCAAGCAGGCCTGAAACCTTGAAGGAGTAACATTTACAGAAAGACATTATAACTGACCAGGTGCTTTGCAAGGCTATATTATTCCCAAGGGAAAGCTTTTTTAAAAAATATAACATCAGCAATCTTTATGAATAGAATACTGTTAGTAAAAATGATGTAGATGCCCTGTGACTAACCACGTCAGTAAGGTGGGCATAACCTGAATGTAAACACTATAAAATATTCTGTACTTCCTGCATCATGTCAGACAAAATTCTGTACTTGTACGTTTTTTGCATCTGAGGCTCCTGTGTGTTATCTTTGTTTTTATTTAACAATTTCTATATAAGTCATATTAATAATCACAAATGACATATAATTATTTACAAAATTCCAGATAGCTAGGCTGACATTATTTCCTTTTGTGACAGTCTGCCATTATCTATTATTATTTAATGACTTCAGTCTTAATGCTGGTATCCCATAATTCCACTGGAGTGGGTGGAGGTTACATGATTATGTACGCAAATTTTATGTTAATCAGTGTCCTGATATTTGGACAGTTGTACCTACTTTTCATGGGCTTTTGTCCAGATTTTTGAGGCTTCCAGGTTGAGAGTTATCACACACACACACACACACACACACACACACACACACACACACACACACACACACACACACACACTAAGAACTTTTCTGTCCTTTTTTTCTCTAACAGCAGCTAGTATCTCCATTAGCTTTATATGACATGCTCTCACTGTTTCACAGCTCTTTTAACAAGCAAGCTGTATTGAATAATCCATACCAGCATGCCACAACCAAGCCATTGTTCTAGTTCTACACAGAAGTTACTCCACACAGGTAAATCTACCAAAGGCTATGACTGGGATAAAGATCTCTATAATCCCCAGCATGTAAATATATGTATGTGTGTGGGTGTATATGAATATATGTATATATACCCGAGAAAGGCCAGATGCACACCATCCCCAGTGAAGCAGCATGGTCTATCGATCATATCCTCCCAGGCATACAAATATTGAACTCTCTATGACTGATACCAACAACTAAGCCAATTATTGAAGTGAATTATTTTTTGCTCACATCACAGCATCATCCTTGGAGAAGCTAAAATGCTGTTCAGTGCTTGGCTTATACCTGCCTTGGACACATAGCCTGAGAGCTCCATATTGCCTCTCTTCATATAGTCCAGGGAAGTATACTTCAAGTCATTGACACCAGCAAGAACTATGACAGACTCATATTGTTATTTGTTGTTCAAGGACTTGAAGTAATATATCTAGATTTTTTTAATAACATTGAACTAGAGCAAATTGACTGTTACATAATTCAGTTTTCCCCCCTTTCTTTGAGGTAGTGCAATCATGGAGTTAGCATATTTATTTTTTAAGGGTGAGTGGATGGAGTTCCCACATTGGGTGTTGTTTTTGTTACAGTTGTAATAATCTCAAATGTAACTTGGAGGTTTACATTTATAATTACTTTTTTTTAGATTATTTAGTGGGTAATAATGGTAATTACTGATGAGCTAGTTCAATGTTTTGTGTTTTGAACTCATCATTGATTATCCTTTACATACCAATATATATATATATATATATATATATATATATATATATATATATATATATATATATATATATATATACCGCACGTGTGTGTGTCTGCATGTATGTTTGTGTATATAGGTGTGCATATCAGAATGAGGTTATATATCTAGATTTTTTTAATAATCTATCATTTGTTGTGATGTCCTCGTTTGTACAATTTTATGCAGTCCATTTTGCAATAATAGCCAGTTGTATATATTTTATGCTGTAGGAATATGTACATTGTACTCATAGTAGTATGAAGTAAATAAATGAATTATGAAAATATGATTAACATTATTTGAATGCATTGGATCAGTTCAGGATAGACAACCTAAACTATCTAGAATTTACCTTCTTATAAAATATTCATTATACTCCCAAATTCTCAAATACTGTGGACCTCCACTGTAAATCTTCATTTTGTGCTTTGAAAGTATTAACATTTATTAAATAAAATGAGTTAAGTATCCTGCCCTAAGAAAACCTTCTCGGCCTATGTGTACTCATGCTGCTATCAACCCCTGTACTTACCTTACTGTCTGGTCAGGCATCTTCTGTAGAAGCTACATTCTTTCTGGTGAAAGAGCATCTTACTGATGCCATATTATTTGTTCTTTCTGTCAATAGACCCCCATAACTGTGCTCTTTCCTCAGTCAACTTTCCTCCATAGCAATTTATGTATTTAATGTAAATATTTTGGTGTTAGGTTTGTCATCTGTTCTGATGAAGTTCATGGTATTAAACAAATGAAAGTGCTAAACTTATAGTTGCTCTCTTGGTTTTTTGAGTCCCTCCAGCACATTTTATTTCCTCCACAGCACTTTTATTCTCTTCTTCCTTAACTACAAATCATCTTATACTCGTTCCAGTGTTTTGCAGGTCAGATTTTATTTTAAATTTTACTACAGTTAATTTATGCTGCTCCCTACAGATTTCACTGTGATCATAACTTTATTTTCAACCAGCACATTATCAGTATTCTGTCTGCGATTAAAACATTTAACAAGTTGCCATCACATTCACAGTATCTTTCCTCTGAACTTTTTGTGCAATTACTTCCCATAACCTTCTCTTGCCTCTCAGTTGTTTCTTAATTTTAAGCTATTTTTTTATTCTTGCCTCCTCCTCTTTGTTCTTCTTTTTGCAATACTTCACCTTCTATAGGCTTGATGTTCATTTGCCTTAAGGATACATAAGCAGGCTAATTACCTCTTGTTGATCCCTACTGGCATCCCATTTTACTGATACCCTTACAAGGTCACCACTGAATACATTTTCCACCATTATATCCTGAATATTCTGGTCTACAAACTCTTGGTTCCTACATTAATCTGTCCGTTACTTATCCTTAGCAAGATCATCCTTCTGCCTGCCCATCCCCCCTCTGGTTTCTTCTCACTTACTTTCATTCTGTGATATTTTTATAGGTACTTTATTTCATTCACTCATAAACTGCATGAGCTTAATTAATCTCCTTCCTTCATTTGGGTCTTTTAAGGCAAGAAATCACTTGCTTCCTGAAAGATTTTCTCCAAATTTGCATACCTAGTAAATGATTTGACTTACAAAAAAGTAAAATCTGAAAACTCTTCTGCAGACAATGAGCTTTATACTCATGATAGTATCAAATGTATAATCTGTAGATGCTGATTTTATATGGTAGAGTTATGAAAGTAAAGTTTGTGTTATGGTCAAACAAAGGCTTATATCTCTGTAAGTGTGCAACATAGATCAAAAATATCAGTGGAAACATTCACCTCTTGTTTCAGAGCTTTCCGATAATGTATGACAAGAGGGGTAGCATACTGTTTTTTTGCAAAATTCCATATTCTATGATATGTATGCATATAATATTGTAAAACAATCCCCCAGATTCTCAAAAGCTTGCACGGCATGCATGATTAGTGTAAGATGACATTTTGCCAGTATGGCGGCCGAGCAATCCACTTACGTGCACGTTTGACGTGCGCAAGCACTGTAGCACTACTGCTGCACATTCCCAGCCCCCATATGCAAATCACCCCATTTGCAGGTGAAAACCATGCAAATGAGGTAAATCTGCTATCCAGGAAGTAGGAATCAGGGCATGCAGGACTAGCGTAATATGCAGAAATGTACTCGGTTAGTAACCGAGTACGGTACTGCAAACTCCAAAACGGAGCTATGACAGTTCCAAATAAAGTCTGCATATCATTGAGGAAGCATGCCAATAGCCAAGTAGAGGGTCACTGGCATTGCAAACAATGCCAAATGTACAAAATACAACTTTTATGATACGTCCGCAGATCACGGCAGTTGAAGCATAGGGCAGCGGCGCACAAACGGGATCAGTGGGGAAATAAGAAAATAAACCTAAAAAAAGCAGTCTAAATAAAATCAGTATTCTGCCATGCAAGTCAATGGCAGGCAAAAGACAACCTGGCCAGTGAATAGTGGTTGCTAAGGGGGGAGGCACAGTGTGACACATGTACCTATGCATTAGCATGCAATTCTATGCAAATGAGGGGAAGGATAGTGAATCCCGGTTTTCCCCAGCATGTGAGGCAGGTCCCAACAGTGTATGAGTATGAATAGCTGAGTGCAAGGCTAGGAGGTAATTGATATCATGTGTGGGAGTGTCAGGCATACTGTCAGCAGATTGGAGCCCTGTGGCTCGGGGTTGCATCCAGCTTAGCACAGCAAAGCCAGTGGGTGTGTCTAAACCTGCCCAGCATGTATGACAAAGTGTAAGCGGGTGTGTGCACCGCACAATGGGATCTACAGGAAGATAAAGGAAGTGAACCCAGGAAATAGCAGCAATGTGCACATTGGAGTACATTGATTGTGCAGCATTCCCTCAGGATGAATCAGAAGGGCAATGGAAAGGGAAACCAGCAGAAAGAAGTTAATCAAGGGGTACTAGGTTCGCTGCCAGGTGAAATGTATCGGAACCAGCCATATAGCAGACCAGCCCAGCCCAGAACGCCACTATAAACTATGCAAACACCTACCCCTCCAGTTTTTCCCACACCCTACATCACCAGTGTAAGCAAGCGGGAAACTTTTAACACTCACAACAACAAAATGTTAGGGGCTGCAATAGCTATCATACAACTTGTGGAAGAGGCTGAGGGTGGTGAGGATGGGAATGCTGCCGACCAACCCACAGTGAGGAGACATAGAAGAGTGTACAGACCCAGGGTAACCTACCAAGGGCTACATGAGCTGGAGATAGTGGAGCTCTATAGGGTGTACAGGGACCTCCTACAGCAGATTGTTGAGCTGTGTCGGCCATGCCTGACACACAGAACTAACAGAGGGGAACCCATCCCAGGGGAAACGAAGTATGTGTAGGCCTAAGAATACTAGCTACAGGTACCTTCCAAAGGCCAACTGGGGATATGATGGGGATCTCACAGGCATCAGCATCCAGGGTACTCCACCAGTTCCTGGATGCCATGGCAGCACATGTCGGTGAGCACGTATATTTCCCCCTCATCCGTGAGGCATTGGCCAGCAGTATGCATCTCTTCCAGCAAATAGCAGAATACCCTGAGGTAGTGGGTGCAATAGACTGCACACACATATGCATCAAAGCACTGCCCGGTGAGCAGGGTAGGGTCTACAACAACTGCAAGGGCTTCCCCTCCATCAATTGCCAGGTCGTGTGCGATGCCCAGGGCATAATACTGAACATGTGTGCTGGCTGCACTGGAAGTTAGCACAATTACCACATCTGGCATCTGACACACCTGTACCAGAAATTTGCCACTGAGGACATCCCACACGGTCACCTAGTGGGGGATGCTGTATATGCACTGGAGCCATGGCTGATGACACCCATCAGAAATGCATACACACCCGAACAAGAACTCCATAATGAGGCACATGCACAAACAAGAATCATAATAGAGCGTGTGTTTGGGATGCTCAAGTCACGGTTCCTGTGCCTGGACACATCCAGTGCAGCCTTGGAGTACTCACCAACTACATGTACCCAAATCATCCTTGTATGTGCCATGCTACACAATATGATCATGCGGAAACAGCTGCAGCAGGAACAGCAAGGGGCAGGGCCACATAGCCCCCTACCAATGCCAAGGCCTGCACAGGCACAGAGTGACTCGGAGGAGGAACAACCTGAGCCTGCCCCAGTAGGCAGAAGGAGGTGTGCCCAGTATGCCCTGGCCCTAGCAAAGAAGCAACACATAGAACATACACTGACACGGGAGGGGACCCAGGGAATAGCACCTCTCTCTGACTCTCACATACAGTAAAAGGGATGCTAAACATTACACTACCTGTGCCTAACCATGCGTAGGCAGTGTACTACATGCATCCGACATAGGCAGCCCTGCAACACCACCCACAATACTGGCACACCCACAAGATAAGGGACTCACACATGCCAGTCAGGAGGGGGGTCACATATCCAACAACAGTCACAGCCAGCAGGACATGTGTAGACAAACACAAACAAATGCCGTACTATGGTCTCTGAATGAGGGGTATAGGTAACCCCCACCCAGGCCTACATGGACAGAGTACAGTAGGCCAGGTAGTGGGATGTCAGTTGTGATGGCTAGGAAGTCAGAAACTAATGTGTATGCAATCAAAAGATAAGAACGGTAGTACACCGGTATAGCTTAGCCAGCACGATAGGTAAGACTACTGACTGAAATGGACTACAGGACATACCAGTACAGTCCTAGCAAATGTGTACAACTGTCAGGTGTGCCCCCCCACCCCACATAGAAATATAGTAACAGTCAGGTGCGCCCCCCAATCCTGTGTAGAAACATAGAACTAGTCAGGTGTACCCCGCTATGCAGACATGTTGCAACAGACAATGCCAAATGATCTGTGGATATCTTGCAGACACAGCATGCTACCTGTCGGTGCACAACACAAAGGTCAGCTGTGCAGTATAAACCACCGGACATGCTCCACACATGCAAAACTGATGGCCTTACTGGGCATGCTCACACACAGAGAAATTAAGGCAATGTCAGTCATTAACATACTGAAAGGTCATAGCGGGCATGCTTACACACTTAAACACATGAAGGCCATATATGCAATCACCAGTGGACCAGACACATCCAGCGGTTGCAATTGTTAGTGCAGACACATGTCAGTATGCACCACTCATGCCTTGCACACACAGTGGATAGGAATACAGACATATATGTAAAGACAACACACCATAATAAGCCAAAGGTGGATGGATATAGATGTGTGGAATAGGGTGACTGTGACAAGGAGCCATCCATGCCTGTCCCACCCAGCACACAGCCAAAGGACCCCAAACACATCAGGTGCAGATGTCACACACTGCAATTACTAGCAACCAGTACCTGTCAGCACCACAGACTATGTGGTCCATGTGCCAGCTGCGCAACATGGCTGTACAAGGACGTAGTCGGCTAGTTGCCCTATACACGCACCTGTGACATATGACCCCATGTGTGGCCACCTGTGGTGTATCACCCCTACATGAATGGTGTATGGGCCATGCACACACTGGCCACCCCATAGCAGTACCCTGACAAGCCTGCTGAGGTTATCCAATGTGAAATACAGCTTTGCGAGAGTTGTATGCCAGTAATCTCCATGGCGCGTCCCATAACTGTGTGCTGCTGTAGTGTGATAGACTAGTTAGGTAGGAGTTCTAACCCCAGAGATAGCAACTGTGTGCGTGATTATGTGTCACTGTTCATGCGTGTGTCTGTCTCTCACTGACTGTGTAGAGAACAATGCCTTTTAGGGTACTCACACCCCTTACTATTCACATACCCAACTTTGGCAAGACTGCTGATGTCACCCACCTAGAAATACTCCCCTGGGAAAGTTGTAGCCCAGTAATCTTCGTAGCGCATGCTGTAACTGTGTACTGCTATAGTGTGACAATGTAGTTAGATAGGAAGTCAAACCCCAGATGTGGCAACTGTGCATGTGTGACGCTGTGTGTGCATATTTGTGCATGTCTGTCTGCCACTGACTGTGTAGAGAGCAATGCTTTTTAGGCTACTCACACCCCTTACAAGTCAAATATCCACCTTTGGCAAGGCTGCTGATGTTATGCAACTTGAAATACACCTCTGGGACAATCATAGCCCAGTAATCTCCATAGAACGTCCCATAACATCATATGGCCATAGTGTGATTAAGGAGTTAGTTGGGAGTTCTAGCCTCAGACCTGGCAACTGTGTTTGTATGCATGAATGTCTGACTGTGTAGAGAGCAAAGCTTTTAGGGTATTCACACCCCTTACATTTCACATACCCAACTTTGGCAAGGCTGCTGATGTCACCCACCTAGAAATACTCCCCTGGGAAAGCTGTAGCCCAGTAATTTCTGTAGCACATGCTGTAACTGTGTACTGCTGTAGTGTAATAATGTAGTTAGGTAGGAGGTCAAACCCCAGACGTGGCACCTGTGAATGTGTGAGTCTGTGTGTGCATATGTGTGTGTGTGTGTCTGTCACTAACTGTGTAGTGAGCAATGCTTTTTAGGCTACTCACCCCTTACAAGTCAAATACCCACCTTTGACAAGGCTGCTGATGTTATGCAACTTGAAATACACCTCTGGGATGATCGTAGCCTAGTAATCTCTGTAGCACATTCCGTAACATCATATGGCCATAGTGTGATTAAGGAGTTAGTTGGGAGTTCTAGCCCCGACCTGCCAACTGTGTGCGTATGCATGCATGTCTGACTGTGTAGAGAGCAATGCTTTTAGGGTACTCACACCCCTTACATTTCACATACCCAACTTTGGCAAGGCTGCTGATGTCACCCACATAAAAATACTCCCCTGGGAAAGCTGTAGCCCAGTAATCTCTGTAGCACATGCTGTAACTGCGTACTGCTGTAGTGTGATAATGTAGTTAGGTAGGAAGTCAAACCCCAGACGTGGCAACTGTGCATGTGTGAGTCTGTGTGTGCATTTGTGTGCATGTCTGTCTGTCACTGACTGTGTAGAGAGCAATGCTTTTTTAGGCTACTCACACCCCTTACAAGTCAAAACCCCACCTTTGCCAAGGCTGCTGATGTTACGCAACTTGAAATACACCTCTGGGACGATCATGGCCCAGTAATCTCTGTAGCACATCCCATAACATTGTATGGCCATAGTGTGATTAAGGAGTTTGTTGGGAGTTCTAACCCCCGACCTGCCAACTGTGTGTGCATGCATGTCTGACTGTGTAGAGAGCAATGCTTTTAGGGTACTCACACCCCTCACATTTCACATACCCACCTTTGGCAAGGCTGCCGATGTCACGCACCTAGAAATACACCTCTGGGAAGGTTGTAGACCAGTAATCACTGTAGCATGTCCTGTAACTGCACACTGCTGTATTGTGAATTAGAAGCATGGTTGGGTTCCATCCCCACACATGGCAGTTCCGGATGTATTGTGTCTGTCACTGTCTGTGTAGGGAGCAATGCATTTTTGGCTAGTCTCCCGCAGTCATTTCAAATGCCCTACTTTGGCAATCCTGCTGATGTCAGTCATTGTGAAATACACTTTTGGGTAAGGACTACTCCAGTAATATCCGTGGCATGCACTATAACTGCGTAGTGCTGTAGTGTAATACACTAGTTAGGTAGGGGTTCTACTCCCAAACATGACAGGTGTGCATGTGTGAGTGTGTGTTTGTAACCCGTATCCTGTGTAGAGGTGGTTGTGACTGTGTGACACCTGTGGCCAATGTGGAGTGGGTTTTGCATATTTCTTATATGATGGCCATACTATATATCACAATGTCCACTGTACAGGGATAACACATGTGATATGCTGAGAGGCCGGGGTGCAGAGCCATACCCAGACATGTGACATCAAGGCCAGGCAATCACAGTTAGCAACCCCAGTATTATCCAGAGCACACTTTCACCCCATGTGTCATACACACACACATGAATAGGTAACAGCCAATATGTGGGTAGTACACTGCATATTGGCCACTGATAGTAACTATGGAGTGACAGCGGTGGGCCACAGAGGGCATGACACCCAGTCCATCTGTCCAATATGCACATACGTGCAGACAGTGCACCTCCCCTATGTTCCCCAATGGGCACCTGCACCACCTGTGATACACAATGGACATACCATGCCTGACAACATGCCCATATGGACAGATGTCACTGACATGAAGGAATGCTGATAGCATGCACTCCAGATTGGTGCAGGGTAAAGCTGCCGGCCATTACCAGCTCCTGTCACAGGTGGACAGGACTGGCACATCTGATGATAATCTGTGTTCCCAACATGGGCCGGCCACCCCAGGTACAGTTCCACATGTCACTATACATGCATGTGGGAGATGTGCACATCCCAGACACCATCCATGTCATGGATGAAGGAACACAAACATGGCAAGTGATGCATAGCATTACCCACACACAGTTGTCACCCTGGTGACCAGATGGGGGATACAATACCCACCTGTGTGGGCAAATGCAGATATTACATCCCTGAGCCACAATGCAGGCCATCGTCACGTGGCCTGATGTCACGGTACACCCATTGCCTAGCCTTGGACAGCCATCTGGCGCAGTCGAACACCACACACCTGTGCAGACATGTGCCCATGCATGTCAGTACTGGCACCCTGTGTATTTTTGTGTGTGTTGCATGCTGCAGATGTTCACATCCACACTCCCTACAACCCCCATGGGCATACTGCAGCATGCTGTCTGATGTCAGACAACTTCCCATACCCTTCACCCATACAACCCCTGTATGATCTGTGTGGTGCATGGGATACCTGCACAGTGATGTTTTGTGGCAATCTCACAACCAGTGAGCTGTACACCTGACCCCGCCAACTGTGTCATTGTGTGTGTGTCCTTGTGGGGGTGTGGCTGTGTTGACACTGGCACCTGTTCATGCCGACAGGCACATGTATGTCACCTACTGTACAGCTACTGTATCCGTGTTGCAGATGTCACTCACCATCACATATATCAATAAGTAACCCATGTGGTGCATCCAATAATTGCAGCGAACTGTGCTAGCACTTCATAGTTGTCAGGGGTTTGATACCCTGTGCTGCTAGGTGTGTGACAGAAACATGCTTCAGTTTTACCCTCCCACCCCTCCTTGACATGTATTTGCCTCTGTCTGCGTACCCCATCCCCTCTCAGGTGGACATGGAGACCTATACCTGCTTTGCTTAGGCAGCAGCATGTGTAATGTAAGTAATGCTCATGATCAGCTAATGGCCTCTGCACGAATCTCAGTCCTCCCCTAGCTGATTGCTTGTTAAACAGCTGTGGTAACATTCCCATAGCCAATTGTATAGAAACACACTCCAATATCTAGGAACATCATGGTGGTGTTGGCCCTTTTCACCCACTGTGAGCAGGAACTAGATCTGCCGTGTGGCCAACAACATTTCAGATGGATTGTGGTGTACCTCTAACAACATACACTGTGGAAACAGTGCAACAAACAGGAGGTGGATGTGCCTGACCTGACTACAGACTTTAAGTGCCGCTATACTACATTTGAAGTAATGTTGCTTTAACAGAGTTTGTTCATAGGTTCATAGGTTCATACTAGGCTATCTGCCCAAGGGCATTTATAAGCCTAGCCCATAGTTATGTGGCTTTCGCCACCCCTTTAGTTTGAATAAAAACTATGCCTATCATTTTTCTGTGCCTCTGTCAAGCAGTGACACTGAAGTAATCCCTGGGGTATATCTGCAATCTCCCATCCATTTGTCAAGATTCCTCTTGAACAAGGCCAGCGAGGTGCTCTACCTCACATGTACCGGGATTTTGTTCCACAGCATAGGGAGTCTCTGGGTGATGAATCTGTCCCTCCAGCATGTTCTATTTATAACCGTGTCAAGGTTTAAGTCTCCCACCCTTGTGGTTCTGAGGATCTAGATTTTTGAGGTGAAGCATATTCATCAAATCTGGGTTTGACATGGCCTTATATGTCAGGCACAGGTCACCTCTGAGCAAGCGGTATGAGACTGAATAGAGCTGGAGTTCTTTCAGTCGGGCAGCATAAGACATATTTTTGAGACCCTTTATCCTTTTGGTGAGGAACTTTTGGGGCCTTTCAAGCTGCAGCAGGTGTCTGGTCAGATACATTCCCACGGGCATTGTACTCAATCATAGGTCTAATGAGTGATGAGTACAGGGGGACGATGACCTCCCTTGATCTAGATGTGAATCCCTTCATGATCAGGTGGGCGATATAGAAGGTTTTCCTAACTACTTTAGCAACATGAGTGTCAACGAAGGCTACTGTCAACTTGGGTCCCCAGATCCCTGATGACTTCTGTGCTCAGTGGATTGCCACCTATATGGTAGCTAGGGGTAACCTTGTTTTTCCCAAAGGGTATGACTATGCATTTTGTGGTGTTTAACTTCAGGCCATGGCTCTGGCACCAGTTATCCGTTTCTGTGAGGCCCTTCTGGAGGATATCTGTGTCAGATGTGTTTTCGACTATGGCCAGTTTGCAGTCATCTGCAAACTTTGTCAGCCATAACCCTCCTGTGTTTGCTTGTACTTCAGAAAAGTAGATGCTGAACAAGAGTGGACCCAGGACTAAGCCCTGTGGGACACCACTTGTGACAGGCTTTGAGTCTGACATGGCTCCAGCAACTCTGACCCTGTGGGTTCTGTCACTTAGCCAGTTTGCAACCCATCTTGTGATGTATGGGTTTACATTCAAGCTGATGAGTTTTTTGATGATACCTGAGTGGGGTATTGTGTCGAAGGCCTTTGCCAGGTCGAGGTAGGCTGTATGGACTGCCTTTCCCTCATCAATGGCCTTGGTGACTGTCTCGAAAAAGTCAACCAAGTTTAAGAGGCAGGATCTGCCTTTGACAAAGCCAAACTGGGTTGGATCCAAAGTCTGCAAGTTCCCTATGTCTTTATTTATGAGTTCCATTATGATCCTCTCCATGGCTTTGCAGATAAGGCTTGTCAAGCTAATGGGGCGGTAATTTCCAGGGTCTGTGGAGGCACCGCCCTTATGTGGATATGGTTGTTGTACATGTCTCAATACCTGCCATTTCAGTTCCATGTTTATGGGGAATCACCATCTGCAGGGTCATCTGCAGCCTGGGCAGTGTTATGTCCATGGTTGTATGTGTCCCCACGGAGCATCTAGCTGTCGACTGCTGAAGGTAGTGTGAGGACTACAGTCTGTAGATGGAGAATACTGCGGTAGTCACAGACATCATATCCCTCAAAGGACATATGTTGCAACAACACTGTAACAACAGTAAATGTATGTGGTTATTACAGAAGCATGTCAATATTGGCCCTGTGTATGTGCTCCCAGCCACACCTCTGTCAACCTTTGTACATATGTCGTGCATGAAGTGGTGCATATGTGCTGTACACCATACTTTGTGGCATCATATCTGAGAACAAGCCACTGATATATCTGACTGCTACACATGTTATGTACAGTAGAGGTTACATTACATGACATTACCTGCACATTCTGTGGATGTTCATACAGTACTGAGGTCTGTGTACCTATGGTGAATGTCGACAGTGTGTGTAGTGTTAATATGTACCTTAGCCTGTGTACAGACTGTGGTAGATGACATTGTTCTAGTTCACCTACTATCAGATGTTACATGCTTCCCCACTGTATGGTACTGTAGTGGCGTACATGTTTGTAGGACCAAAAACATGTGTCCCATACCACAGATAGCCACCAGACCAAACTGTGTAGCAGGCCAGTACATGTAGGGTCAGTCTGTGAGTGGCACATATGAGGATGGTGTCGAATACATAGTCCATATACTGTAATACCATGCTAGCTAACCATATGTGGCTGTGGCTGTATTCACATTGGTTGTGGATATGCACTGTCACACAGGCGTATCTTACCCAGTGCTGTGACATGCCTGTTGAGCCTGCTTTATATGCAGGTACATGTGCATTCCCCCTTGGAAGATGTAGTCCAGTATTGAGCCAATCTGCCTGCAGCCTACACAGTGCATTGTGACATGCATAGCAGCTGAGTGTACCTACCCAGTGGGATGTCATGTGCAGATACTAGCCAGATGTCCCGCTGCCGGCCCTCCCCTAACAGTCATGTATGTCAGACAGGGCAGTGGGATGCAGTGCAGATGTATGTCAATACTATTCTGTAGTATGTGGCCATGGCACCCCTGTACCAGCGGTCATAACGTTGCAGGTCAGGCAGGGGTGTGTGAATGCGTGGCCTATGGTGGACATCATATACTGGTCATTATGTTTTATACCCATCTACATGGCCATCCACATCCATACTGTCAGGCATGGTACACATGTGCAGCACTAAGGGCTTATGTGTATACATCTGGACTGTACAGACTGTGTCAGACCCTCCACATATATTGGCCAATATCTCTGCTGCAGTCCACAGTGGCATTATGTGCTAGCAGCAGTACTGTACACTGATGTCCTTTGTATGTCATTCAGTAACCAATGGCACACATGTTATTTGCAGATGTGACCTCCCACACACACCATCTCTGTGAAGAATATCCCAATGACAGTAGCAATAGTCTACTAGTATACCTGCTATACATACCAGACATCCAATGCAACTACGACATTGGGAACATACGGGCTGGAGTTGGCCTACGCTTCATGTCCAGGACATATGGTGGGAATGTATGTACATATACCTATCCAGATAGCCAGATATATGAATACACATGTGACTACACCTAATTAACACTGTCATGGCAACCACCTACTATAGATTCCCACATCATATGTGCGTGGTCCCATTACATCTCCTGTGTGATGGGCATCTGTCTTGTGTGTGAGCAGCAGTGCTACCGACAGCATGTAGCAATAACCCTTACAGGAGAACCAGTGCACTCAGGGCAGCCACATATTTGTAGGAGGATCAGGAAGTACAGACAGACTGCAAGTAGAGTTGTGTTATGCTTTGTACAGTACTGGTGTTACAGGGTGTGGGTGTACATACTAGTTTGCCATAGAATGCAGTCCGTCTGCATAGCACACAACTGTGGGCCTACCCTCATGCCAGCCGGAGCTGTGCCTATCACGTCTTGTCTGTCCACCACACAGGTCTTGTGTCAGATAATACACTGGCAGTGTGTGTGTTGCATGTCACCGGTACATGGCTACATCTATGACTGTCTCTACCATCAATTCCCTGGCTAAGGATATGTTACAGATTATCCTGTAACACCTGCACCTTGCGTAGTGTATGGCAACAGTCATTCACATATATGCCTGTATTCCACCCTCTGTCCATCACCTACACACCAAGCTTTGCACATATGACATGATGTCGGTGGTTGATCCATAGTGGGCTGGGAGTATAACACACTGCCATGTCTGCCATCAGTCCACTGCCATTGTAACCCCCACATATGTGGTGGTGCTATGGCCATATATGTGTGGGTGCCACCTACACAATACATGTGTGCCCTCATGCACTGCAGAGCCCAGTGTATGTAACAGTGGTATATGACCCTGCAGTATTGAGTCTGGGGGGGAGAACCAGAAATGACCTAGGCTGCTACAAAATGTGGGGGTATCAGGGTGTACAGTACCATATACTTCACCTATATACACATTACTGACATGGATCTGGGTAATGCAGGACTATTTCCCCCTGCCATACAAACTGGTCTTTGTGTTGGTGTGCTCATGATGGTGTCAGTTATGCCATGTTATGTAGCAATTACAATCCATGTGGTCATATGACATCTATACCACCTACTGTGTTTGTACAGTGTGTAGATAGAGGCTGTTGAACTACACACCTGGATTACATACTGTTGATAGTTAGGTATCCTGTGGCCCAGTGTGTCTTTCCTATTGTACAATGTGAATAGCTTGGCCTGGACAGCAACAGCTGTGAACCTTTCCAGACTTCTGTATAACTGTAACTGGTCCACTGTAGCATCACTCCATTGATATAATTGTCAGTGTCTGAACAGCTATATGGCATGGCATGTAGAACTGTAATAGTACATGATTAAAGGTTTCCATGTCTGCAAACCTGTGGGCATTGTTTTTCCTATGACCTCTCTGTGGGTGTATGTTACAGGCAACGATTGTAATTTGTATGGGTGTCACATAGTGTCCAGTCCTTCAAGGGTCACCTGTACGCATAGTGGCTGTTCCATATTGTGTGCACCTTCCACTTATGTATCTTACTGTACATATAACTGCATATGTATGTGTAGTCACATGTATATGTACATATATTTACATATATATCTATCTTTATATATATATATATATATATATATATATATATATATATATATATATATAGATATAGATATATAGATATAGATATATAGATATATATGTATACCTGTATCTGCATATCTGTGTCTGTATATCTGAAGCCTGGTAATGTTGATGGCTTCCACATAATACATTACTCGTGGGAGCCAGAATGTACTGCATGATATTTTACTAATACCGGCCATACAGGTGGGATGTAGTACAGGTAACATTGTGTGCCCATGTTGTCACTGGCACTGGTTATGAGATCTCCAACACTTGGTAGAGTATTGCATGGTGGACGTGTTTGGCTGGGGGGATGCCTATTTGTACAACTTGTATAGCGTGTGGTGCCTCTCAACCCCATTAACGTAACATGTAGCCTGTTATACCCCTCTCCCTGACAGCTACACGTGCCTTGCAGTAACAGCACAATAGTGTTGTACCAATGGGTCGGTAGGCATGGGAATCCCATTGAAGTCTGCAACGTGTGTGTATGTGTGCATGTGTGCATATCTGTAGGGTACACCATTCCGAGTCCACATACTCCTATTACAATACACATTACCACACAGTAATACGGATATTGTTGTTGTCACCCATAGGTGTGGCAATGCAATGCAACATCCTACTATGTCTGTGGTGTGTGCATCACATGCATATCCCTGTGGTACCACTGTTGTGATATGCAATGGGTTGGTCTTGTGTCATGGCCAATGTGTGATAGTGGGTATGTCAGAGTATCAAGATGGGTTCTAGTGTGTACAATATCCAGTGGGGGATGTGGGTGTTGTGTACACTGTCTTTACACCATGTTACACCTGGTATATGGCCCACGTACTACTCTCAGGTGGCCAATGTCACCATCACCCATACGGTAACAGATAGCAGGATACAGCCCAGTTACACATGTGCTGTGTGCAGCCTACCTGTAACACATTGGACACATGCACTAGTTAGTTAGCGACTATACAAACAGGTCTCTAAGATTTGTGTCTATCTGTTATGTGTCAGTCAAGTGTGTATATGAGGGTATGACACACTATGTATTCTCCATATACAAACATTACATCCCCCATTACCATATTGTACATGTCTGTGGATGGTCTGCTTGTAGCACGTGACCTGGTACACACCTCACCCTACAGATGGTGTCGTGCGTGCAATGGCAGCCACAGAGTTCAGTAGCACTACATACCTGGGTTGGGGTCTAGACACAGTGTTGCCAAGTAAGGATGTGTGTGTATGTGGATGGGTTGACATAATGGTGCAGATTATACCTGTACCAGCAGCCCATGTTCAGTTATGCATGGCCAATAACTGTTATACATACCTGTGGCATGTGTACAACTGTACACCACATATATCACGGTCATGGTGTCACCACACTGACATACCCTTGTGGAATATGACTGCAGACCAACCTTCTGCTGACACATGTATGCCTACAGCACAAATGGATGACAGTATGAGGATAACAATTGGTGTTACCAACAGCTGAGATGCATCATAGCTGCATGGCTACACTATCTGACATGTATGCAGTACACATTATCGCTGACTACATTCTACACTGCAGTACATTGTGGCATTCTGTCACGGTCACCGTGTGCATCAGAACCATGTTAGCCTGCCCCTGCATTGATGTTATGGATGACAGGGATGTGGCACAGGTATCATCATATGCACAGGGTGTGTGAAAGTCATCTTAGCTGCATGGCTACACTACCTGACATGTATGCAGTACACATTACCCCTGACTACATTCTACACTGCAGTACATTGCAGCACTCCATTACAGTCACTGTGTGCATCAGAACCATAGTAGCCTGTCCCTGCATCAATGTTATGGATGACAGAGATGTGGCACAGGTATCATCATATGTACATGGTGTGTTGCAGGTGTGCCAGAGGCCAAGGATGGTCCAAGCATGTGTCACCATGTCTGTGGGTGAGGGGTGTGGTTCCTTGATTGGGGTGTGGTGATGTGGTGTGTGTTGGTATGGGGTCACCCTAGGTGTGGTTACATAGTGGGTGGGTATGCATGCACACAGTTCCGCCATGTGGCTGCCCTATACGGGTGATGTTGGACAGCTGCAGACCATACCTGGCAGGGTGTGCAGTTCACTGCCTCCAGCCATGGACACACTGACTGTGCCTGCCAGGGGTTCCATGGGCACATGCAGGTACAGACATTGAGGTGTTACTCTCCCCTGATGACATATGTCCGTTGGAACCATGTCCCACCTGGGACTGGCCAGGGCCATGTGCACATGGCCTGCTGTGGTATGGTATGGACAGCAGCCCCTGTGGTGTGCTGGGGCTGGTACTGCCATAATGGGAGCAGCTGGGTGCCCTGGCACATGTATGTTGACCTCGAGCTGCTGGTGTCTCTGGCCTATGTCCATGCGGCCGTTGCACCACTCCCACCACACATTCTAGCACAGACATACCACAGTCAAGGAGGCCAACCATCTCACCCCACTGTCTATCCATGACCTCAGTATATTCATGGAAGGCATCAGCGAGTTCATGGAGGTTTCCACTTACAGCTGCAAAAGCAAACCTCTGCAGCCTCAGGCCCTGTCTGGTGTTTATTTCCATATGTGTCTCTGCCTCCATTACGGCCTGAAATATGCTCCTGGTGGTACCAGTTGTGGCACTTCTGCCAGGGGCATGATGACCTGCGGTCCTCCCATGAGCACCATGGTACATCTGCCGATGTGGTGGCCTTCCGAACATCTGGCTATGCCGACTGTGACCCAACATAGTTGGCATGGACACCACACTTTCCTGGTTATTGCCACCAAGTGCCAACTGTCCCTCTGCTATGGCCACATGTGATGGGGGTTGTACGGGCACTGTAACTGTGTGAGCTTAGGGTGACTAGGAGGGTAATGACACATGTTGGCACAGTGTCAGCCTCTGACAACCCCACCTATGCCTCACCTGTACCATCATCATCATAGGTGTCTGTTGGGATACCTACCTCAGTTTCCATGCAGGAGGGACCCTGACCCACCTTGCCACCTGTGGGGGAAACAAATACACATGTTATGACCTGTACAGCATTGCATAACAGTACACACAGTCACTCACACTCACACTGACAGCCACCTTACTACCTCACTTTCCCTGAGTTTATAGACAGACCACAGTCAGTTACATATGTTCCCCATCCTGCATGGCACTTGCTAATATACACGCATCACTACAGCCCATTAACATATCCTTCCTCTCTATGCCTACATGTGTGGTTACAACACCTGACCTGTTACTCCATCACCTCCCTGACTTGGGTGGAGTAGATTGTACATGATTTCACTGCTGTCACCTTGTATTACCCTGTGTATGGGCAGCAATAGTGTACGAGGCCCCTATATGTACTGCACCTCCCAATGCATGCTCCATGCTACAGACCTTGTTATGCTATCAGCTGTCCTGTGTTCGCATACCTGACAGGTTGTCCTGGTGTCCCATGTCTCACTCCATGTACAGCACAATCTCAAGGGGAAGTACTGCCATGTGATCAATCCCACTATCACCTGTGCATACATGGACACACACACACACACACACACACACACACACACACACACACACACACACACACACACACACACACACACAACACACTCTTACATGTGGATTTGCACATTTGTACACACAGTCCTCCCATTGACCTTCTGTCAACATGCATTACATATGGAGCTCAACAGCATGCAGTGCAACTATAGTGACATCATGCTAGCAGCAGTATACATGTGTGTGAGCCATGGGCTTTGTTGGTAGGTGATGGCCATTCCCCGTGTTAACACTGCACCCATGTACAAAGTGTTACTGTGGACCTGTTCCACACCCTGCCTTGTACTGTGTACCATACCTCGCAAGTATAGAAACCATTGATGCATCTGTTGTACTGTATTGGTTATGTCAGCTCCAATGCTCACAGCCCCTATGTGTTGTAGCAACTCATACCTGGAATGATATGTGAACAACTATCAGTTGTGGATGCCTGATGTTTGCGTTACAGATCACAGCATCAGCAGTGCATGTATGACCAGTACATGACTATTACACTGGCAACCAGCGGACCTTACCATGGCTGTGAGGGGTCTCCTACACATGTCCCAGACCTCTGCATGGTTACAAGGTCTACTCATTTGCACATCTCTTGGAGTGCACACACTGCTGTCACAAGTGCTGTGGGGTCAGGGTTACATCTGCAATGTTTACTTAACCTGTTGGTGGTGTTGAGTCACACGTCCCTACTGTAGGCTGTGTGTCCTGCCACATTTCACATCCCTGTGGATACACTGCACATTGACAGGATGTTAGTTATCTTGCATGTGTCTGTTGTACCCTTCCAATACCCCACCATGGTCTCTACTGTGATGCAGTGCATTTCATAGCAACAAAACATGAACGTGTACAGCATGCAGTATGGGTAGGTGTGTTAGACATGTGCATGGGATATCCCATAGCTATCACATTCCCAGTTTATCATCATGCATGAACACGAACCATACTCACTGGCTACAGGCTGCTGCCATGGTGGGATCTTGAAGGGACCTACATAGGAGTGTGAGAAAGCTGATGTCAGTGGCCACAGCTGTGGCATTCATAAAAGGTGAGTGCAACATTATGTTACATCAGCAGTAGAATTACACAATATTACAGCTTATACACAACTGTTTATTACTACTACACAGCAGCAGACTATGTATATGACATCTCAGTTTTGCATGATGTACCTGCACAGATGCAGATGCATACACACTGGTGGGTTACCAATGTGCTCTGGGGCCTTACCTGTACACTCTACAACTGGTGTGTCATTGGCACCCATCTCCAAGATGTGCCCTGCCAGGTGTTGATGCTGCAGGTGGACAGGTGCCACAAGGCTGCTGAGAAGCCCCTCCACATGGGTGAGGGGTGGATGGGTGGGCTGCCCCCCTGTTGTGAGTTGGTCCCCCATTACGGCAGCTGCACGCCGACATACATAGCGAAGCAGGTCAGTGCAATAATGCTGGACCTGGTCATAGCTGCGGTTATGCAGTCCGAAATCATTGACCCTGTGAACTAGCTCGTTCCACAGGGTGGTCCTCTCCTGCTGGTCATGGGCTGTCTGGCCAAACAACAGTATGCAGTGCTGTACCAGGTAGTCGATAATGATCACTGTTTCAGAGGTGCTGTATGTGGAAAGATGACTATGCAACATGTTTCCTGGAAGACATAAGGATGGAAACAGATCTGAGCCACCCATACAGCAGGGTTACCATAGTTCTTAATACACATATTTGTCTCCTCCCACCATATCAGCTACAACAAACCATTTACAGACTACAATTGTTATGTCAGCTGCTTACCTACCATTGGGACATATGCTGTATTGTACCAAGCTTTGTGTTATGTGTATGTGCCATGCTTTGTGCTATGTGTTTGTAGCCATGCTCCCTGTGGGGACACTTATCTTTGCTGGCCTGTTACAGACTATTTCACCTGCATGCCATTGTCAGTGCCACTATATATATATATATATATATATATATATATATATATATATATATATATATATATATATATATATAGATGTGTGTATAAATATACATCTATGTACATATATGTGTAGATATATGTTGTATGTTGTTGATATACCTATGTCTATATGAGTGTCTGTGTATCTGTACACATACCCATCACATTCTGTATCACACAGATATGTGGAGTGCATACAGACATCTGGTCCGCATTCTGTAACTGTCTTTCATTCACAGCTGCACTGTTCTGCCTTGCTGCAACACAGACAGGTGCCACATGTGAACACAGACTAACATTAGGGTGGTAAATATGGTGTGAGATTGCTGGTATGCCTATTACACACCTATGGCATTTGTGCATGCTACATTACACATTAACATGTCTGTCCTGCAGTGGTGTGCTCTCACACCCATGTGTCTATCATGACAGCAGTCCATCCACCACCAGCTATTGTCCACACTAACATAACATACACAGATATTATGGCTGACATCTTTGTCATTCATTGCTGATCTGCACAGTTGGTGGGTATGTCCCACTGATTACAGGGACAGACAGTATTGTCCAGAGCAGTTGTTCAGCGGGACATCATTACACGGCAACTAGAGATGGCACATATCAAACATTCTACATCATATATCCTATTAATCTATACTACATTAAATTGCATACAGTTATGTTTTACATACCTTTTATTCTTTGGACGGGTATGACGCCTTCCTGATTGTGGCTTGTAGGTATTTGTTTCCCACTGTGTGAGTTTAGTTTTATACATTCTCTCTCTCTCTCTCTCTCTCTCTCTCCCTCTCCAGTAGAGTGAATGAGTTGGTTTGAATGGATTTCAGCATGGCTTTTGTAGGTGATGCACATGATCAGGTGATGGGCTCTGCACCAATCAGTGTGCAACAGTTGCTGACTGTGTGCATCCTGCTGTGTAGTGATTCAGTTAACCATTGTCATGGCAACCCAGTACTATAAATTGCTTACTCATGTGGGCATTGTCCCTTTACCTTTCCAGTATGGAGGACATCCTTCCTGTATGTGGGCAGCAGCGTTACAGATGGCAGGTTGCAGTACCTATTACAGTGGGGCTTGCAGACACAGGACAACTACACAATATTAAGAAGTTCCAGACCTACAAACAGAGTGAGTAGTGTTGTTATGTGCATTGTATATTGCTGGTCTTACAGTGTTTGCGTGTACATAGTAGTTTAGGATGGAATGCAGTCTGTCTGCATAACTCTCAACAGTGGGCTTATCCACATGATGGCCAGTGGATTATTTGTTTGCTTTTGCCTGTACACCACACAGGTCTTGTCCTAGATATATCCCCAGCAAATTGTCTGTTGCATGCTATCAGTACATGGCTACTTCCAGTTGTGTTCCTGATGTGTTATTCCCGCATAAGGGTATGTTGCAACGAATCCTGTAACACCAGCAATTTGCAGGGTGTGTAACAGCAATATTACGAGTATGGCCCTGTGTTCCTGCCTCTGTCCTCCACATATATGGCTGGCTTTGTCCTGCTGTGATACGGTTAGGGGTTGTTCGGTACTGGCCTATCATTATTTACTGCTAGCATTCCTGCTATCATCCCAGTCATATCATGGACTCCCATGATATTTGTTGGTCAGGGTCCATACATGTGACAGATACATAGACATTATCACAGGTAATAAATGCCCCCTAGGCCTTGACTACAGGGTGTAACTGGCGGCTGCTGAACTACATCTGTTATTGTTTATTGTTACCTATCTTGACAGCAAATCCTTTGTCTACAGTTGTATGAATTGACGGGCTTGGCCTGGACAGCATAGTATGTTATATATCTGCACTGTCTGCATCTACTTTTCTGTGTGGGCATTGCACTCCTCACTGATTAAATAAGTCCAGATCTATGTGCTGTAGGTAATGGCATACATTATCGCAAAATACACCATTAAAGGTTGTCTGTGTATACATACCTGTGTGTCATCTCATGTCTTTTGAATAGTGAGTGGGTCTATGTGTAATGCAGTACTCCTGTTCAAGTGTAAATGTCATTTAGTAGGTTATACAGCAAAACCATGTTGATATACCGAATTCACATGGAAAATAAAATGAGCTGCAGTGGGACTCAAACCGGGAATGTGTGTGCATTAGGTGGATGCTCTGCCCACTACACTATTGCAGTTCTGCTTAATTTGCATATTTCTACCTTAATGTCATACCCATGCTCCCTTTCCCCGGCCCCCGAGCTCCACGTACACAGCATCCATCCATTCTCCAGTTGCTAGCCCTGCCATACCACACCTCCACATATTTCCCTCTTTACACATCTCAGTACTCCTCCATTTTACTGTCTCAATGCAACCTTCTGCAGGGTCTTCATCTGTTTAGTCCACGTACATTTGAGCCTTCCCTTGATCCTGCTCCGATAGTGGTGGAAACATCATTGTGACCCACAAAGTCTGGTGCGTCCCACCAGGGACAGACCTGTTGTTGTGACACGAGTAGACTTTGCTGGTCTACACTGTTTCTCCCACTGGTAGCATCCTGCCAGGGGTTTGAGAAGCAGCAGTTTGCTCACACACCAGACCAGCCTCATCTCCCACTTCCGCGGATGAATCATGGCCCCACAGCATGCCCTGTTTTCCATTCCTCTCTTTAGTATTATGCAAGACTACTGTTCTCACAGTATGCGTGGACAGGCACTGTTCATTCATACTCATAGACTGCTCAGAATACTGTGACTGGGCACTGTGTACATGTTTGCTGGTATTAATGTACATACTTACATACATTTCCTATACTGTTGACTGACTGTGCCGGATGAAATGTTTGTGATAACAGCAGCTGACTGTATATCTGCCATACCTTCGTGGTAACTCACTTGGACTATAGTGTGCGGGGGGGAACCTGGGAGTGCTGATTATGTTGTTACTGGCCAGAACGAGGGCTGTGGGCTACAGCGTGCCTAAGGCATTGCAGGGGAAGTGTAGGTGGGTATGCGCTGGTGTGCACAAGGCTCAGACTTGCTGACCTCCAGTTACGGCATCTTACACTGGGTTGGCCTCCACATTGTTTAACCAGTGTGGCCATTGCTTACCGCCACACAAACAGGTGTACTACTGCTTGCTGCCACATACCCCCGTGCTACTTCATGTACATGTCAAGTTTTATACATGCTTAAGTAAGGTGTACATGTCAGGTATGACTGTTCACGAAGGTCAGTGTAAGGTGAAGTGGGATTCCAGTTTAGCAGTTCTGGATAGGTTACACTCAGGTATTCGGGTTAGGTTTAGTTATGCCATACCTGTGTTGTAGAGTAGATGTGAATAGTGAAGGTGTAGGTGTGTAGGTGGAGGGGGGGCATTTTAACTGTATAGTAGGCCGTTCGACTGATTGGTGGGGGAGCAGTAGTGCAGATTTGCAGGGTGTTGGGATATGTATGCGAGGCAGGACAGGAGGTGTCAGTGTCAGTAGTTGGTGTAGGGGTATGGAGTGTTAGTTGGAGGGTGGTGGACTTCGCCAGGTGGTGAACAGTTGGTGATCCAAGTGTGCTTGAGTTTTCCCTTCATATGTTATTTACATGTGTAGTCTGGAACAGCTGCAGTAATACACCTGGGTTGGGGGTTCCAGATTCTGCCAATATGGTTGTGTGGAGGGTGTCACCTACTTGTGACTGTGAACAGTACTACGAATGAAACAGGGGTCAATAGGTAAGTGGTGTTATTGGGCCACACAGAGGGGTTGATAGTAGGGGACATGCCCAGGGATGTGCAGGACGGCTGATGGGAAGGTCCACAGCTGGCCATTTCTTCTACAGAGACAGCTGTGTATATACCCTGCATGTGGGGGTAGGTCTGGACACTCACACCTCTGTGTGGGGGTGAGGACAGCAATAATACCTTGTGATGCCAATTAGTTCAGCTTACATGCCTGCAGTGGGGTGTTGCGACCATGTGTTCTTTGGTGTCATTTAGTGGGTTTGCAACAACACATCTGGTTATTCCACCCTTTGCCTGTAAACTAGACATTGCTGCTGTGGGACTCGTACTGGGCATGGCTGCTCTTTAGGTGTTGGGTCTGCCCAATGCACACTATTGCTTACATCCCTGGGGCGGTCCACATAGAACCACTCCAGCCAACACCTGGATGCCTAGGCCCATAATTACATACCCATAGTATCCCACACACACCATCTCTTCGGCACTCTTCCTTACTCCAGGTGCAAGTCAGTTCTGGCCACACCAGTACACACTGCCCACTCCCCACTTCTCGGGACCCATCACATATGTTGTCTCACCTCATGGATCATCAGGCTTCCCTAACCTTGTAGTCCGAGAACATGTGTGCCCTGCCGTTGGACATCCGTGTAATGCCTGGAAACCCAAATATCCATAGAATGTTTGGGTTGTCCCACAAGGGACATTCTTGTCTTTGTTTCAAGATTAGACTTGGTGGGTCTCTCCCACTGGTAATATCCTGCCTGTAGTTTGGGAAGCATTGGTTTGTTTACTTTTATTGTGTGTTTGCATGTTTCACCTGTCTAGCTGGGGGGGGAGTTGATGCTACATTTTACACGTTTGTTGATTGGGCCCCTCACCCCCATTGGCACAGCCTGTAAACATATATAATTCTTAACTGCTGTATCATATCCTAGCTATATATATGTGTATATTTACACACAGGCATATATATATATATATATATATATATATATATATATATATATATATATATATATATATATAAAATGACATATGGATGTATGGGTGTCTGCATATGTATATATCTATATGTGGGTATTTATATATATGACTATGTATGTATACATTTGTACTACAGAGAGGGAGAGGTATATCTCCATGTAGTTATGGGTATATACACACACATACCTCTACATATTTAGCTACACATCCTGTAATGTTGCCTGTTATTGCTGGGTACTGTGTTTCGTGTGCATACCGGCCATCCATGTGTGCCACGTATGCTTTGCGATACCTACAACTAAATCCTTTAGTGTACACAGAGTCACACATGAAATCTATTGTTAGTACCAGGTAATCATTCATCCCATGTGGGACAGCCCGAACATTGGGTATACAACTTTCGTCTACACACAGAGTTACATAGGTAGACATGGCTATGTGCATGGACTACGGCGTGTGCCAGATCTAGGATACTTGGGTCGAGACAAAATAAGGGATGGGTCCCAAGGGAGGTGGTGGAGTGTGGGGGCTATGTGTGGTGGTGTGGTGGCTATGGACCAGTAACCAGGGTAGTGATGGTGGCTGCATGTGTGCAGTGGGTGGGGGGAAGTGGAACTGTGGGTAATGAATGTATGGGTCAGGGATGGCCTTGGTTGGATGGGCCTGTACTGCTCAGCCCGCTTAGTGGCGGGGGAGAGTGGGATGTGATGTCAACATGTGAAACATTACAGAGGACTAATTTAAATCCCTATTTCAATGACACGCGTACAATACAATGAGCTTGGTAGTGTATTGCAGGGCAGACATGTTTGTCTGGGGGGGTTATGCCAATTCGTACGTGACGTATATTGTTTGGGCCCTCTCAAGCCCATTCACGGTGCATGTAGATATATATGTGTCTGTTAATCTACAGATGTCTGGCCATATATACCTCTGTGGGTATATATATATATATATATATATATATATATATATATATATATATATATATATATATATTTGTTGACATATTTCTAACTATGTCGGTATATACCTACGGAGACATATATCTGCGTACATACATGTAACTTACTGTGTATATGTAGACATATAGATGTTGACATATATATGTGTAGTTGTCAGCATTTGCATGTACATCTGTGCGTATATTTGTATATATATGTGTATATATCTCTGGATATTATATAGATATATATATATATATATATATATATATATATATATATATATATATATATATATAAAATATATATATATATATATATATATATATATATATATATGTGTGTGTGACTACAACTATAGATATGTTGTATCCATTTAGATAGTAATTTATTTGCATGCACATGTCCATCTAGCTGTAGGTATACATTCTTTGTGCTGTTGCATGACTGGACTGGATGATATGTTTCTGACAACATCTACTTCATTTGTATCTGTCATGGCTTAGAGGAAAATCCCTTTGTCTATGATGTGCAGGGTCCTTGGTTCGAGCCCTGCAGGTACTGTTTCTTTTGTTGCTGGGCAGAACATGGGCCATTGGGTACAGAGTGATTACGGCACATTAAAGCAGTTGTACGTGGGTGTGCACAGAGCTTAGCACTGCTAAACTCCGGTTACAGTTTCTAACACTCAGTTAGCTTCTACTTTGCTTATTCTGTGTAGGTAATGCTTATCCCATGCAAACACACTTAAACACACTTACTAGTGCTTATATATGCTTAATACTGCTTATTTGGGCTTAAACCTGCCTACTAATGCCTTATTCCATCTGATATACTTGTATATCACGTAGCTTGATACACTAGCATGTTTACGTTTTAAGTGACACTGCTGCGATATGACTTTAAGAATTTGAAATTATGTTGGCGCCACAAAAGATATTTAAGCATCTGTGGGTAATTGTTCAGAGAGTTCTGATGAAGCCCTGTGGTAATGGGTGAAAGCGCTTAACTTAATTTTGTTTTATTTGTATTTTTGTATCATTGTTTTGTTCGTGCCTGCTACAGAATAAATTTAGTGATCTTCGCACTATTACTCTTGCTGGTGTTCATTTGGATTTATGCTTTGAATTATCCCTTGGGCACTTATTGGTGTATTCGCAGTGGATATTCACGTAGTTACCTTTTTTGCGTGTATTACAAGTTGCGACTTTGGCTGCTATGGAACACACCGGTGCATCACCTACAAATGAGATATTGTTACAACCACAGCTTACGAACACTGACGAGATGGTTAAAATACAGGACGAGATTTCTGGATTAAAGGATGAACTGAAACATCTCACATTTTTAGTGAAGCAGTTACTACAAAGTGGTGTAGCAGCGCAGGCATCCGACAAAACCGCTTCAGCTGTTCTAAGTAAGGCAACAGAAATACGACCGCAGCATGCCAACACCAATATGGACAGTTTGGATACCTTCAATTCTCCTATTGGAAATTCAAGAACAGTTTCCAAATGGTTAATGGACAAAGACAATATTATTTATCAAGAAGCATCTAGAATGGATGAACAGGCTATCAATGTTTCTTCAGACAGCTTGGACATTCCTAATGCACAAATGGCAAAAAGCATGAACGCTATGGACATAAATGATTCACAGAATCGCAGTAAAATTAATCTTTCTAATTTCACCTTTGACTTTTCTCTATATGATATTAACGATGAGGTCACCAGATTAGGAACGAAACCAAAAAGAACTATTCCAACTAAAACATACTCTACAGCTACTGGACAATCCATTCACAATAAAGGTACTGATAATATGGTTAATGGTTCAGAAATGACAACTGAACAAAGGAATGGACTTGATAATGTAAATAGATTCAATAATTTTTTACAGTTTAATTACAATATGAATGATGTTAATGCTAATGACAATGATTTTATGTTAGAAAATTATGAGAATGACAATTTAAAGACATTGATTTACAAGCTTGGTAAAAAACTAAAAAATATTAATGACTTGAGAGTGGACAATGTTTATCTATCAAAAAATATGGATTTGAAAATGGTTCCTAAAGGTTTGAGATTTTTTAAGTTACCTTTAGGTTTTGAATATTCAGAAAATTTAAAGAAGGAATTTAATAATTTTTTTGATGGTTGTGGGTTTAAATTTATGGAGTTATTAATGAAATACAATGATGAAAAACTTAGTAAATATATATTAGAAGCAGAGACATTGAATAACAATATATTAAATGACTTAGTATTCCCTCAATGGGAACACTTATACAACAAGCAATTTAATGAAGCGAATAAACACATTAGTAACACTAACAAACGCAAAACCAACAAATTGAAAAGAGACAGTGAACATTACAACAATAATAAAGCTTATATATGGCCAAGCAATAGGGGTAGTAGAAACAACTATGAGTATATAGACCAGAATACACAATTATGTGAAGAAGCAAACAGAGAATTTGGGCAAGGGGGAAACAACACTATATATAAACACAACAAAGGACATATTAATAGGAAGGATTTTCAGAGAGAAGGGAAACAATCAATACAACCGTATCGGAATCGCAATCAGGGTTATGCAAGAGACACAATGAATTTACAGTATTGTACACCAATCAGGACTTGGTGTTAAACAAGGATGATAGCAATGAGAACAAAGCCATTAAAGTAGAAGGCAACACACACACACTTGACAATTTTAACATATTTAATTATACAGATTGTGTTATTGAAAAGGAATATTTTAATTTATTCAGTAAGGGTATGAAATTTATACCTAACCCTAAATTTAATTTGGTACATACTATCATTGATTTTAAAAAATATATTAGAAAAATTAATTTAGATTTATTTTTTAACAACATACAGAGTAATGAAAACAAAATAAGATCACAAGATGACGACGAAATTTCTTTTTTAAAAAAAACGAGTATGTTTATTCCACCTCCTCACCCGAAAGTGGACTTATATGATAAAATTACATCAAGGAAAATTTATTATGAACATAAGAAATTGAAAGAAATGACTAAATACAGTAATTTGAGTACAGAGGATAGTAATTTATTAAATATAATTATGAATGACAAGAATATAAGAGTAATGAAGCCTGACAAAGGGGGTGGTATAGTCTTATATGACAATTTTCGGTACATTATGAAAATGTACGACATCTTACACCATTCTGGTAATTACATTACCATCTCTATTAATGAACTTAATATAGCTTATTGTAGAATAGATTCATATATAGAAGAATATTACATAGAAGCAAGAATTACTAGAGAAGAATATGAATTTTTGAGGGTTGAATTTCCACAACTGGCTACTTTTGTAGGTATCCCTAAGATACATAAAGATACCTCTGACCCCCCTTTTAGACCAATAGTGTCAGGCAGTCATTCTAAAACCTTCCCAATAGGAAGATATATTGACTCAAAATTGAAATTCATCTATGAAAATGTGTCTCATATGGTTAAAGACTCATGTATATTTTTAATGAATTTTCCAAAAAATATTAATTTAGACAATATTATATTCTTAACCATTGACGTGATAGATTTGTTTTCTTGTATTCCGAAAGATGAAGGACTCATAGCCTTTAGTAATAGTATAAGAAAACACACTAGTATGGAATGGGACAAAATATGTTTATTACAGGAAATGATGTCCATAGTTCTCGACAATAATTACATATATTTTGAAGGAGAACTTTTTAAACAGATTAGAGGTGTTGCTATGGGTGCAGCATGTGCCCCAATATATGCTAATTTGGTTATGCTCAACTGGGAAGACAATATCTTATTCACATGTGAACTTTTTAAACACGTCAAGTATTACTCAAGGTTTTTAGATGATATTTATATATTATGGGGAGCAGATGAGACATTATTAGATACATTTATTCATTTTTTAAATTCAAGTAGTAATTATTTGAAATTTACATATTCCTATAATAATATAGGCGTACCATATTTAGACACATTAATAAAATATGAGACACAACAAGTATCTTCATCTATTTATAGAAAAAATACTTTTTCTAACAGTTATCTTCATTACAACAGCTGCCACCCAGAAAAATTAAAAAATAACATTTTCAAGGGTCAAAGTATACGTTCAGCACGCATGATATCCAATGACAAAGATTTAAGAAAGGAATTAGAATATATAAAGAAATTGTTCTCACAAAGGGGTTATCCCAATCATATGATGGATTCCACTATTACATACATCTTGGAATTCAGGGAAACTAGATATCAACCTATATTAAGTAATAGTTTTAGAGGACAATTGACTGATACAGACTTAAAAATGGGAGAAACAGGTTTGATTTCTAGTAATAGATACAAAAAATCATGCGTGATTCAGTACAACATGGCAGCTAGTTACATCAAACACATTATAAGTGACTCATGGCATCTAATATTTAATGATGTTCAAATCACAAAAGTAATAGGTACAAAACCCAATTTTATTTTTAAGATGGGTAGTAATATAAAAAATATGGTGGAACGCAAGAAAGAAGGAAAGACAAACAAAAACAAAGTGACAAATACAAGTTTAAAATGTGGGTCATGTAGACAATGTAAATATATGTCAGACAAACATATGATTAAGCTAAACAATGAATTAAAAAGTTGTGTTTATAGTAAATTAGGTAATTGTAACAGTAAATTAGTCATATATTTAAGTATATGTCAAAAATGTTTTAGTTTTTACGTTGGTAAGACCGAGAGAAATTTAAGAAAAAGAATTTATGACCATACTTACAGTATCAAAACTAAAGACATGAACAATGCATTATATAAACACATTTTTTATGAAGGAGAAGATCATAACTTTAAATTTATTATTTTAGAAGTATTAAAACCTAGCCCCCTGGGAGGAGATACAAAAAGTTTGTTAAGCTACAGAGAAGTATGGTGGCAAATTTATTTGGATGCCACCACTCCCCCAGGTTTAAATGACCATATATCAATCAAACCTCTATTGTATTCCACAATGTATTAATCACAATACTACGTTTATTTTATATTTATTTATTAGTGTCATGGCCCCCTAGATCACACTCATAATCATACTTATACAGATTACATTGATTTTATATGAATATCGCAGTTCATTTTAAAAAGTTTTTTAAAAATTTAAAAAGAAATTTTTTATATGTATGATTTAATGGATTTTCAACATTAACGTATATAAGAATATTTTATTCATTCAATAACATTAATTTTTAAAATTAACAATTCATATACATTTATACTTACACTCATTTTCTTTTTTATACAATTTTATGTACGTACAGGTTTCCTGTACTCATGTAATATTATTAGGTTTTATGTCAAGTGTGTGTATTGTAGTCAATTTAGTTACTTTGTACTTTGAAGAACAGTAATTATTCATTGATTCATTTATACAATGATAGTATATTTATTTAAATATTTATAAGTACTTATAGGAATGAACAAGTTACAATCGTCAATTTTTTATTTATGTATTATTCATACAATTGCATATAGGTAGCAACATTTATTTGGTAGTGATAGCTGTAGAGACGAAGGATGTATATCATTTATACATTCGTTTTTTAACAGTAATTTAAATGCATATATTTTTATTGTAAACATTTTTTATATTCAGTATAAGTATACATTTTTTATGATATACTTGTATATCACGTAGCTTGATACACTAGCATGTTTACGTTTTAAATGACACTGCTGCGATATGACTTTAACAATTTGAAATTATGTTGGCGCCAAAAAAGGTATTTAAGCATCTGAGGGTAATTGTTCAGAGAGTTCTGATGAAGCCCTATGGTAATGGGTGAAAGCGCTTAACTTAATTTTGTTTTATTTGTATTTTTGTATCATTGTTTTGTTCGTGCCTGCTACAGAATAAATTTAGTGATCTCCGCACTATTACTCTTGCTGGTGTTCGTTTGGATTTATGCTTTGAATTATCCCTTGGGCACTTATTGGTGTATTTGCAGTGGATATTTACGTAGTTTACTTATTCCGTCTGACACTGATACATCACATGTGCATATTTTGCAGTACTCCAGTTCATATATTTCAGCTATTTCTTGGGTCTTGCAAAAAAAAAAAAATATTGTTCATAACCTGCTTTGCCATGTAAAATAGACTGTGCTACATTGGGACCCAAACCAGGAATGCCTGCTCATTGGTCAGATGCTCTACCTACTAAACTATTGCTGTTCTGCTTCATTTGCATATTTCTACCATATTTTAATACTCATGTTTCCTTCCTCCCGGCCCCTGAGCTCCACGTACACCGCATCCATCCATTCCCCAGTTGCTAGCCCAGCCATACCACACCTCCACACATTTCCCTCTCTGCACGTGTCGGTACTCCTCCATTATACTGTCTCATCCAGAGCTTCAGCAGGCTCTTCATCCATTTAGTCCGTGTACATTCAAGCCTTCCCTTGATCCTCCTATGATACTGGTAGAAGCACCTATGTGACCCACAAGGTTTGGTTCATCCCGCCAGGAACGGACCTGTTGTTGTGTCATGGGTAGACTTTGCTGGTCTACACTGTTTCTCCCACTGGTAGCATCCTGCCAGGGGTTCAGGAAGCAGCTGTTTGCTCACACACTGGGCCAGCCTCATCCCCCAGTTCTGTGGAAGCAATGCCCCAGGTGTGACATTCTGTGCATGAAGCATGCCCACACGCCCCCACGGCGTGCACCGTTATTCATTCTTCTCTTCAGTATTATGCAAGACTACTGTTCTCACAGTATGTTTGGACAGGCATAGTTCATTGACACACATAGACTGCTCAGAATACTGTGATTGAGCGATGTGCACATGCTTGCTGGTATTAATCTACATACCTACATACATTTCCTATACTGTTGAATAACTGTGCTGGATGATATGTTTGTGATAACAGCAGCTGAATGTGTATCTGCCATGCCTTAGTGGTAACTCACTTAGACTATAGTGTTCAGGGTGGGGGGGTTGGAACCTGGGAGTGCGGATTACTTTGTTAATGGGCACGATGAGATCTGTTGGCTACAGAGGGCCTAAGGCACTGTAGAGGAAGTGTAGGCGGGTATGCGCTGGTGTGTGCGAGGCTCAGATCTGCTGACCTCCACATTACTTAACCAGTGAGGGTTGGCCTCCACATTACTTAACCAGTGTGGGCATTGCTTACCACCACCCAAACAAGTGTAATCCCGCTTGCTGCAGTATACCCCCACGCTACTTCATGTATTTAGTTCACATTTGTTGTCCGGGACAATCCAATTGGATGCTTCTCCATTGTCAGTGGTGGCCTAGGGAGTGAAGCTCCACAGTAATCCCCAGCTACACATTATATGTAGTACTGAGGTGTACACATTCATAGAGAGTAACAGACTTACCATAGCTATGTACTGTATTCTTCATGCTTAGTTCACATTAACATGTCGGTATTATACATGCAAAGGTCAGATTTGCATGTCAGGTATGACTGTTGACATAGGTCAGTTTAAGGTGAACTCTGAGTCCAGTTTAACAGTTCTGGATAGGTTACACTCAGATATTCAGGTTAGGTTTAGTTATGCCATGCCTGTGTGTTAGAGTAGAAGTGAATAGTGAAGGAGTAGGTAGGTCGGTAGAGGGGGAGACATTGTAACTGTATAGTAGGCCATTGGTATGATTGGTGGTGGAGCAATAGGGAAGGTATGCAGGATGTTGGGATTTGTATGTGAACAGGACAGGAGGTGTCAGTTTCACTAGTTGGTGTAGGTGTATGGAGTGTTAGTTGGGGGCAGGGGTAATCACCAGGTGGTGAGCATGTGCTGCTCCAAGTGTGCTTGAGGTGTTCCTTCATGTGTTATTTACATGTGTCGTGTGGGACAGCTGAGGTAATACACGTGGGTAGGGGGTTCCAGATTCTGCCAATATAGTTGGGGAAGAGGGTGACACCTACCTGTGACTGTGAGCAGTAGTAGTAATGAAACTGGGGTTGATATGTAAGTGGTGTTAATGGGGCCCACAGAGGGGCATATAGTAGGGGGAATGTCCAGGGATGTGCAGGTAGGCTGATAGGAAGGTCCACAGGTGGCCATTTCTTCTCCAGCAACAGCTGTGTATATACACTGCATTTGGAGGTAGGTTTGCACACTCACACCCATGGGTGGGGGTGGGAACAACAATAATACCTTGTGATGCCAAGTAGTTCGGCTTACATGCCTACAGTGGGTTGTTGCGACCATGTGTTCTTTGGTGTTATTTAGTGGGATTTGCAACAATACATATGGTTATACCATACTTTGCCATGTAAAATTGACTGTGCTGCAGTGGGACTCGTAGCGGGAGTGGCTGCTCATTGGGCAGCGGCTCTGCCCAATGAACACTATTGCTTACATCCCTGGGGAGGTCCGACTAGAACTACCCCAGAAAACACCTACATGCCTAGACCCATAATTACATACCCATAGTTCCCCCATCTGCACCTCCTCTACAGCACTCATCCTTACTCTGGGTGCAGGTCGGGTCTAAACACACCACTACACACTGCCCATTCTCCATTTCATGGGACCCATCTCGTACGTTGTCTCGACCCATGGGTCATTAGGCTTTCCCACCCCTGTAGTCCAGGTATGTACACGCTCCGCATTGAAAGGTCACCGCACGGGCGTTCTCCTATAACAAGACAATTTTTGGGAGTGTCCCGCGAGGGACGCTCCTGTCTTTGTTCCAAGATTAGACTTCTCAGGTCCACTGTATCCCCCCCAGTTGTATCCTGCCTGTGGTCTAGGGAGCAGTGGATTGTTTACATTGTTCGTGTGTTTGTTTGTATGTTTTCCCTGTCTGGCTGGGGGGGTTCATGCTACGTGTTACACGTTTGTTGATTGGGCCCCTCACCTCCACTGGTATGGCCTGTGAACATATGTCATTCTTAAGTGCTGTATCATATCATAGCTATATATCTGTGTATATCTACACACACACACACACACACACACACATATATATATATATATATATATATATATATATATATATATATATATATATATATATATATATATATATATATATATATATATATATATATTGATGTATATATATCTAACATGCAGATGTATGGGTGTCTGTATATGTATATATCTATATGTGGGTATTTATATATATGTCTGTCTATGTATGTATACATTTGTACTACAGAGAGGGAGAGGTATATATCTATTTAGTTATGGGTATATATACAAACACACATACCTCTACATATTTTGCTACCTATCCTGTAATGTTGACTGGTATTGCTGGATACTATGTTTCTTGTGTATACCGGCAAACCTTGTGTGCCATGCATGCTTTGCGATACTTACAACTAAATACATTAGTGTACATAGAGTCACACGTGAAATCTATTGTTAGTACCAGGAATACATTTGTCCCATGCGGGACAACCCAAACATTGGGTAGTCAACCTTCGTCTACACCCGGGGTTACATAGGTACCCCTGGCTATGTGCATGGACTATAGCGTGTGCCACACCTAGGATACTTGGGTTGGGAACATCATATAGGATGGGTCCCGAGGGGGGTGAGGGGGTCAATGTGTGGTGGTAGTGTGGTAGCTACGGGCCGGTAACCAGGGTAGGGATGGTGGCTGCGTGTATGCTGTGAGTGTGGGGGAAGTGGAACTGTGGGTTATGCATGTATGGGTTGGGGATGGCCTGGGGTGGATGGGCCTGTACTGCTTGGCTTGCCTAGTGGGTAGGGGAGAGGGGTATGTGATGTCGACATGTGAAACATAACAGAGGGCTAATTTAATTCCCTAGTTCAATGACAGATGTACAATACCATGAGCTTGGTAGTGTATTGCAGGCCAGACGTGTTTGGCTGGGCGGGGGGTATGCAAATTCGTACATGACGTATATTGTTTGGGGCCTCTCAGGCCCATTGATGGTGCATGTGGACATATATGTTTCTGTTCATCTACCATTGGTATCTACAGATGTCTGGCCATATATACCTCTGTGGGCATATATATTTGCTTACATATTTCTAACTATGTCCGTATATACCTACAGAGACATATATCTGCATACATATATGTCACTTGATGTGTATATGTGGACATATAGATGTTGACATATATATGTATAGTTGTCGGCATTTGCATGTATATCTGTTCATATATTTGTATATATATGTATATATCTCTGGATATTTATATATATATATATATATATATATATATATATATATATATATATATGTGACTACATCTATAGATATGTTGTATCCATTTAGATAGTGATATATTTGCATACACACTCCCATCTAGCTGTAGGTATACATTCTCTGTACTGTTGCATGACTGGGCTGACATTATGTTTCTGACAACTACAATTTCTGCATATCTGGCATGGCTTAGTGGTAAATCGTTTTTTGTATGGTGCGCATGGTCCTGGGTTCTGGACTTGCAGAAGCTGTTTGTTTTGTTGCTGGGCAGAACACCGGCTGTTAGATATGGTGTGCTTAAGGCACTTTCAAGCAGTTGTAAGCGGGTTTGCGCAGAGGTAAGCACTGCTGACTTCTGGTCACTGTGTCTTACACCCAGTTAGCTTCTCCTTTGCTTAATCTGTGTCAGCAGTGCTTAACCCTGCATAACCGCACTTGCACATGCTTACTAGTGCTTACATATGCTTAGTACTGCTTATCTGTGCTTACGCCTGCTTACTGCTGACTTATTCATTATGATACTGACTCTTCACATGTGCATTTCCTGCAGTACTCCTGTTCATAAAAATTATGTTATTTAGTGGGTTTTGCATTACAAATATTGCTTATACCATGCTTTGCCATGTAAAATAGACTGTGCTGCGCTGGGACTGGAACTGGGAATGCCTGCTCGTTAGGCAAACGCTCTGCCCACTACACTATTGCTGACATGCTTCATTTGCATATATCATCCTTGTTATCCTCTTCAGCCTTTTGAGCTGTTTTCACCGTGGCTGAGCACTGGGCACACCCGTGCTCCTATGGTTAGCTGTACTCGGAGCTTTAGACAACAATATAGGAGTTTCTTCTTTTCATCTTTATGTCTTGTTGCTGTTGTATGCATGGAGGACTGTTGGTGGACACGTATGAGCGGCCTCGCTCATTTATTTCCACTTTCTGCTGTTGTTCTTTGCAGGGGCATGTTTATTCTGAGTGCTCTGCTCTCAGGCACGCCCCCCTGCACTCGTACACATTCTGTGTATGCCTAGGAGGTCGGGCAGCGTGCCTTCATTAATATGCATGACGCACTGCCATCCTGCTCCTAAGCAGCCACTTCTGTGCAGGGCTACACAGGAGATTAGTAAATTTGGGGGAATATAATCTATAAAATCATGTATGTCACATGGCAAGTATCTGTGGCAACATTGTATGCCTTAATGTTTTGTGCAAGATAGTACCATTTCTTCACTGTTAGGTCACATAGCTTTTATGAAATGAATGCAATTTTAAAATATAGCAATAGTCATAAATGTTTTACAAAAAATCATTTATATGTCAGAATGTCTTTACATTACCCATCATGTTTTAATCTCACTGTTTTTACTCAATGCTTGAAAATACCAACCTAACATGATAGTATCACACTACATTTTGTATTATTAATGCAAATTTGAAAAATCTTATATTTTTAATAATGTTTTAATTCCTTAGTAGTGACTTCAGCTCTGTGCATCCCATACTGACCATTTCACTATGCATACTTTGCAAATTGTGTCAGCTTTTTGACACCACCTTGGTGAATTAGCTTTAAGTATGCACCTGTATCAGGACTTCAGTCTTCCTTGAAATCACTGATAAGTATACTCTTTTCAGGAGTATAGGGAAGTCTTCCATAAAGACAAGCGTACTTTTACAGGATACACAAGAACTCTGTTTTCCATACAACTGTAGTCCTGTAAAAAGCAATAAGTTAAATACGTAAATTATCACTATCTTAGACAACCCATTCTTAATGGAATCGCCTTAAGACTCTTCACTGTATGAAACTCAATTTCTTGATAAAAGTCAGGTATCGGTCACATGCATTTCTTTAGAATCACTTAAATTTATTTTCTCTGCAATATACTATTGCTACTACAATCCTCCATTTCAGTTATAATAATTTCCAGTAACACTCCCACTAAATATGTTCAACTCTTCCTTATCACTTATCCTCTTTCTGTCATCACTTTCCCATGCCTCTCAACTATTTTTGCAGAATGTCCAGATTTTTGCCTCATATTTCTATTATGTTCCTCATATAATTTTGGTTTTCTGGCAAATCATTAGGGACTGAAGACAGGGGTCTATATCACTAAGTCGAACATTAAAAACATTGAACGCACTTACGTTGAACTCTAAAAACCAAAACCACAGAATGTCAAAGACACAGAACAGTGATTTTTTTTTCCCAGGGAAAAAAATCGTTGCTCCAAAAAAAAAAAATCCACAGACAAAATAAAGTGGGCGCTTCACCCCCCCACAGACCCCAACACCCCCCTACTTAAATATACCAACTTTGAGATCGCACCACAGTGGAGGAAATGGCAAAGTCTTGGCAATGGCCCAGCGATTTTTTTTCCCTGGGAAAAAAAATCACTGTTCCGGCCATTTAACATTCTGTGATTTTGATTTTTACAGTTCGACATAAGAGCGTTCACTGTTTTTAATGTTTGACTTAGTGATATACACCCAAAGACAAAAAATAATGACAGTCATTTAAGTTTCAGACTTCATAGCATTCAGAAAATCTGTATTATTGTAAAATGTATCCCTATTTTGGGGCCTTTGTCCCCCATTATTTATGGCTTTGTCCAAATTTCTTGCTCTAAGAGGTTGAGCATTATGACTTTATTATACTGCCTCACCCTTGTTACGAAATCTCAATGGATTCCTACCTATTCACAGCAAATGAACAACAACATCAGACTGCCTGCCTAAATCCCAGTCAAAAATGCATTCCTTTATTTTAAAATGACCCAACCCATCAGTTTAGCCTCCCAGACATAGCCATCCATAGAACAAACAATGCCTGCACTCTCATATACTACTACAGGGGAATCACACGGGCAGCAAGTTTGAACCCTTGATTGTACAGGCCTGATTTTGACCCCAAGCTCTTTGTTAAAGGTGGTACCATTGTAAGGCATACTGACACAAGAGCTCTTATAGCTATTTACCATCCTAAATATGAGTATGAAGCTTTCTAAGTGGGTCTCTAGGAGACTCTAGCAATGATTTCTTGACCACTTTCATTTAGCTAAGTCCAGTGATATAAGAGAATAGAGGGATGTGCCTCCAGATTGAATAGACAAATTAATCTCTTACAGACAAAGTTGGTAGAATCTATGAGAAGTGATTTGTCAGTATACGTGAAGCTGTCTCTTCATGGCCTCAGAATGCCTAGTGTCAATAGATTGGCCAGATGAGAGGTCATATCAGTTCATTGTTCCTTGAAGAGGGCACTACATATATGTGTCTAAAGAGGTAGTGGTAGATGTTAATGGAAATCAATGTAGAGTTGTAAGTCAGTTTGATGAATGTTCCTGGTTGAATCAGAGGTAACTGCTCTTAGATGTAGTGGTAAATGTAGGATTTTGTTTGGTATTAATCAAAAGTGCAATATTGCAGAGTAGAACAGCAAAATTAGTAAACAAGTTGAGTTAGCAACTGTGTAAGGAATAATTGTACTATACAACAATAGTTTGAAAGTGAAGAAAACAGTTTACACTGTTAATCAGATGACAGTGGGAGGCACATCTATTAACAGATAAGGCAGCTAAAAGCTGCACATGCTACTTTGTAACAACAGCAGCATTTTGAAGATGAAATAGATGGGGTTGGGGACTGCCATAATGGTTATGGTGTTTTTGTCACAGGCAAAAGGTACAAGGTTTGATTCTAACCTTTGAATGCAATTGGCTAGGCTTAAAATGGCCAACAAGGGCAACTAGCTTAGTACTTTCCTATGAATCCGTGAATCTGAAAAATCAGCAATGCAAAAAAAGCAGTGGATTAGCAGAACAGTACAAAAGTAATGATCACAGATAACACAATAGAAATGAAAAAAATGTAAACAGAATTGTAGAAAAACAGTAATCACAATGATTTACAGGTAATTCACCAAGACTGGACATTTTCAAAGCACAGCACATAACAGAACAGTTAAAATGCAAGATGAGAAATCTGGTGTTCTCTCAAAGTAAGGCTCGATAAAATGGGATATCATAAATCCACCTTGTCCTGGGAGATGGCCTTACTACACATCACCAGTCTTGAAATACCTAAGCTGAAACTTAGGGCTCTAATTACACTCTGTCTTCTAATAAAATTCTATATTACTAAACACTGGATTGACTGCTCTAAATTGACATGGAAGAACTTTAAAAATTTGGCAATCAAGTATATTACTTCCCAAAAACTGATAATAATTGATCCCCACAAACGAACAGCATATCAGGAATTATGGGACTTTATTTTTCTCCTTTTAACTGACTAATCCTGGACACTTCTTATATAGTTAGTTTTGCCCCTTACTCATTACGTTTTGTCCTAAACAGACTTATTTGTAAAGGGGATTGTTTCCCCGGGGCGTTTCCTGAGTAAGGACACTATCCATTGTTGGCTTCTTAAACTCCCTTCATTTCTTCAATAGTTGGCAAGATGGATGGGATATCATGATAAGATAGATGTTATGCCTATAATTCAGCATTTGGAGTTTTCATTTTGTACAGCACTATACCTATGTTTTTTTCTTTTCTGGTACATATTGACATGTATGTATATAGGTTATGATTTTTTTTTTTTTTAACCATTAATGTATTAAGGCTCGATCATAGCTTAATATTTGTGGTATTTGAATACTCTCTTTTTATTATTTCTGTTGTACTTATCAAAATAAATAAAATGTGTTTTGAAAAAAAAAATGCAAGATGAGAACAATAGTAGCAACCTATGCAAAAACAAATACTTTTAGAGAAGGTAACATTTAATAACAGGAAATACTTAAGCAGTGATACTGCAAGGGAGATGCAAAAGTGAAATTGCAATGGACTCAGATGACAATGAAGACTACAAATGTATAACAGGCTAGAGCAGTGCAAAATGTGAACAATAGCAGCAAGCAGTGCAAAAACAGCAAATAACACATTAATGGTAAGAAACTGTTCACTAGTAATAGTATGTGACAGATAACGCTGCAAGTAAGTGCAAAGATATGATAGTGGAGCAAACAGAAAACCAGTATGATCAGTAACAGAGCAAGAAAGAGTAACAATACGCTGCTTACCTTTTGTAGATACAAATGGAACCAGTATAGTCTTACCTAGTTAAACCAATCACATGGAACAGTAACATTTGATAAGCACAGTGCTACAGATAATGCAGCCTTTTAGGACCCAGGTGGAAAATAGGACTGATGGCAAACAATTCTTGCTGTTCTTTAAGAGCTGGGTTCCGCAACATTGAGCAACTCAACTAAAAAGAGCACCAAGCCATGCATTGCTTCAAAATCTGAAAGTTTAAGAAGTCATCCAGTCAGTATGCATTGCTTCAAAGTCTGAAAGTTTAAGAAGTCATGCAATCAGTGATCAGAGAAGGGAACTCACTAAGTAACAGATACCCCTCCACAAACAAAAATGGCCAGAGCAAGGTTAAGGAGCCCATCATATCACAAGTCAAACCAGCAATGCAAATTCCAAAGCATCTAAGCTGGATCAGTTCCAGAAGTCAAGATCCATGTGGTTGTTAGGTCTCAGGTAAAAAAAAATGATTTTAATACCAAACAATTCTTCTCCTTCCTCTTTCAGACAGTTTAAGTTTCATGACTTTAAAATTCTAATGTGTAAATTAATATTAAATGCATTGGTGAGATCTAGATATAAAACTAAGACATATATAAGACAGCATCTCAGCTATTATGGCTGCTACATTTCAAAGACTGTGAGAAGATTCAACATATATCTTCCCTTATGAATTAGGAATACTTACCCTGCATTCTCCCATACCAGTTGCATAATACCATTTCTATCACTTTGCTTCAAATATTGATGATGCTAATGGTTCTATAATTACTTTGTCCAATGGATGAACCCTCAATATGATGGGGGTCACCACTACTTGATACCAGTTAAAAGAATAGCCTGCAGAGAAATATTTATTTACCTGTATGCCATGTGCCAGTTATGCCTCATGGTACAGAAAAAAGTTTTCTGGAGTGCTATGTAGTCACATAGAACTTGTGTTGTGGAGTTTGACTAGAGCTATCATTGCTTTGTGCGTGAGTTCTCATTGTGATCCAGGGTGGTTGCTACTTTTGCTCCTATGGTCGGAAATTTGGCTTTGAACCTGTTTAAGTTATTGATAATCATTATTACATCTGAGAAGATGGCATCCTTATGTTCCAGGTATTGTGTTCCTACTTCCTTTCTCTAATTTTCTTCATCTTAACTGGATCAAACTTCCCAACTTACTACCTCTCAACCAGCTAATAATCACTCATAGTGTCATCTACAAACCTGACTATTGCCCCACTCTCTCTGACCTTGTCCAACCATATACTAACCTTAGAGTCATTAGATCATCTGACAAATTAATGCTTACTACAGCTAAATCTCTCAACTTTCACAGAGACTCCATATATTCCTTTAAAATAGCCAAAACATGGAATTCTCTTCCACAGTATATTCTAACGAATCCTGATACAATTTCAAACATCCACTAAAAGAATATTTCTCTAAACAATGGCTATGTTCCTGCACATCTCCAGGTTAATCCCATTTCTCTCTACACTCACATCTTTTCTTTCTCTCAATAGGCTACCTTGCAGCACTACATCAAGAGCATAAACTCTATCCTATGAGAGTACTGTCCACTATTTTCTGCTCAAAACTGTTAAAAAAATAAGTATTACACCTGAATATTGATTAGTGTATATTTGCTTAGGGTGTATCTTTAACTATGTAAGTAATGCTTAGTTTTATTTACATCAAATCTCTGTAAATCTTTATGTAATTTATTCTGCAATGCTTAGGGTGTACCCTAACTATAAATAATGCTTTGTTTCTAACTTTGTTTTTTATCATGTCTCTGTAAATCATTTGTAATGTATGTGACACCTGTGCACTGGCCCAGTAATCAAAGAGCCTCAATCCCCACCACTAAAACCAGTGAGGGATGTGCACATAGGGAGGATGAACAGTAAATACACAGTAAAGTACAATTTCCCTTAAGAGCACACAGAGATCACAGTCAGTCTGGGGCTGGTTTCTCCCTCTTTCTCCACATCCCCAATAAGACTCCCCACTGGCACAGCTATAGGGTTCAGGTCTCAGCTGAGTGGTCAAGCCAAAACCTCCAGCACCCTCTCTGTCCAACCAGTGCTTTGTGTCCTTGCCCACATAGCTCACACACACACACACACACACACACACACACACACACACACACACACACACACACACACACACACACACACACTTTGAGATCTGATTTATATAAAGACACACAGACACTCCTAGGAAAGGCTGGCACAGGTTTACTAGTTATGCCCCCTTCTGCCCAGACTATATGGTCATACAACCTGCCACCAATTACCCTTATCAACTACTATAAAGGCCCTTACCAAAGGGTGTCCAATTCTACCGCGTAATGTTATTTTTATCCAAATAGTAAGCATGACCAAGGATAAGGTTATTTAGGAGTGGCCTATACAGTGTCACCAAATACATATGCAAGTACTCTAATAGCTTAAATATCTCTACACAAAACCAGCCAAAATTTAAATTTTTAAATATATTTAATAAGTAATAAAAGCACAAGACAATACTCATTAACTCAACACAGTGACAACAAAGTTCAGAATCACAAGAAATATTTTAAAACAGCATTGTAGGACAGTCTCACATAAATATAGAAAACAGCTAGAGTAATCTGTCTGTATTTATATCTCTAAGATAAATCACTGTATGTAAATAACTTACTTACAGAGCAAGGCAAAAAAGAAGTGCTGGTGAGAGGATGTTTACAGGTCCAGAACAAGATACAAAATGCCCTGACTTTTTCTCTGAGATAGTTCTTAAGTTAAGAATATACATTAATGCTGAATCATCTCAGATTACATCATTCTTGTCACCTCTGCCTACGTTTCCCAGGCTAGCAGGAACGTACATTTTTAACATGCCTCTGTTAAAAATACTTATCTCTCAGAAGCTGACAAGTCTCTCTTAGAAGCTTGCCTGAAACTGAAAGTCATAAAACAATTACCTTGGAAACCTGTAATTACCTCTGTTTCCAGACAATAGAAAGAAATCCCTAGCCTAGACATCTTGTCTCATAGCTGAGACAAACTAACGTTATAACACATCATAAAACTCTTTACTTAACTTATTTTCTTAGAGTTTTGCAAGTTAACTCTGTATGTCCCAATTTCTACTGTGAACCATGCATTTGTATTGACATATAGTTTATACATGTCTGCTCTTTTCCAACAGGGTGCACTGTAGTTACAATCTTGAAGCTCAGTACAGAACATATGGTGTTCTTACATTTTTAAGGCAAGCATACAAATCATATTACTATTCACAAATGACATAGAATTATTTACAAAATTCTATCTAGCTGGGCTGGCAGTGTCACATTTTTATATAAATTATATTAATGTTTCAAGTGATATATAATTACTTACAAAATTCTGGCTAGCTGGGCTGGCAGCATCTCAGTTTATCAAAATGTATTTCTGGAGCTTTTCTCCTCAGGCCTCTGCTAAAAATGGGCTCATGGCCCAGTCGGACACTACCCGGTAAGCAAATGTAAACTAAATGAATAAATAAATAAGACTAAAGATGATGTCATGGTTTCCTTCAGTCTTGTTTAACAAGTTAAGCTTGCAGAAGGCTCATACTTATTTGTCTTGGCCAGAAATCTCTAGTCAGTATTTAGTCTGCATTTATGAAGTGATGTAGGGTAACATCTGAATATGCTAAAGGCTCTTTTCTTTTTCATTAAAAATAATAATTCTTAGATCTCACCAGAGGAATATCTTTCTTGATGTTCCACTTTACTTATGACTACTATAAAGACATATTTCTGGATGTATTGTACATTCACTATTTTTTTTTACAAAACAGAAATGTTTACCTGAAGGAGTTTTAAGGAGTTCAAGCCTGGGCACTGGACTATGAAGGCACAATGGGATTACTGCTCTTCTTTCTCTGAGAGCAGGCACTGAGTGCACCACTGGTGGAGTGTTCTGTGGCAGATGATATAGAACTATGCAGTATAATAATAAACTGTGCGACAGGGCCACAAACACAACATGCCACAACCTATATATTAGAATATGTGTGTGTGCAACCTATGCTGTACATAATGCAAGAGGGAGAAATTCAGAGCATAGGAAAAATACATCTAGAGTCCACAGTAAGATGTCTTGCAGATCCTGCCACCCTACTTTCAAGTGTCTCTCACTGAATGGTTACCATGGGTGAATAAACTGGAAGATGAAAAGCTTTAGGCATAGACTAAAAACGCTTTAAGGTCAGTAATGAAGAGTGGAATGAAAGAGGTATAAAACTAAAAAAAAACTTTATGTATATATTAAACAGTATTATAACAGCACAAAAATACCTGCGGTGGTGGTGCTGCAGTAGCGTTGTCGCCTCACAATAAGACGCTGTCCGGTTCGATTCTCAGCTAGAGCGTCTTCTGCGTGGAGACATTCCTGAATGGGCGTACCTTCGTTGAAGGTTGTGTGTCAGGGCTGGTAACTCGGCATGTAAAAATCAACTACCAATCATTAGCGGACCGGAGTTCTGCTGTGGCGACCCATAACCGGGAAAAGCCAAAAGACGCAACAACATGACAGTACAAAAATAATTTAATTCCTGCAGTGACTCTAACAAGTTCCTTGTTATATCAATGCTTTCATTTCAGTCAGAGAACAAATAAATTATATAACATGTTGATTTTTAAATGAGATTGAAAGAATAAGTATGGTATGCATGACTATGGAACATACACACTGCCAGGAGTCCTGCAATAAGCTATTTTATCTCATTATGACAGTATCAGTTCAGTTAATTGTTAATTATCAACAATTGTAAAATAAGAATAGCAGCATGATACTTGTCTGAAATGCTTACCCACTATGCTAAAGGCACATTTTATAACTGACTTGGAACAATTGCAAAAGTTGCTTGATAAGATACACTACTTTTGAAGTGATGCATTTTTTCTCTTCTCTTCTCTACTCTCCTCACCCCCCCCCCCCAATCATCAGTTCACCTTAAATAACTACAAAGAGAAAGAGGGAAGTAGAACAGGATAAAAACAAAAAATAACAGACCACTGTGTTCAGGGTCAGGAAACAACAGTTGATTAAATTATCTTATCAATGCAGTCAAGCTGTAAAAGCCTTAATCTTTTTTCTCCACAAAATTTCCCACGGTATTTCTGTTTGACAAAGACCAGATCTATTGTAGAGGTATTTCCCATAGCACTACAATTAAAATAAAGCTGTATTTAAAAGAATCCACATGAAATACATTTCATGTCAGCAATCTTTATTTACCATTGACAAGAAACCACTTTATTTTGTTTATTCTAAGACCTTGCTTTATCAGAAATATGCATACTATTATGTCACAAAAGAAAACCTGCTTTATGTGGTATTAACAGGCACTCCTAACATAAAACATTGTAAGTCCGTTAGCCCCACCACCATGAAAGCAGTGCATCCTAAATAAGTAAATATTTATTTTATCGTGACAATCACACTGCTTGCTGTTGAACCAGGAGCTTCACTGTATTGAAAAAAGTGTGAAAGACAAAACATGGTCATAGGTGGCTGTGTCAAGATATGCAATGCAAGAACTTGCATGATAATACACTAATAGTCACAGATGGTTGCAATGAATTGTCAAGTAATTTTGCTGCATCAATTTCATTTGAGAAAAATGTCAAAATGGGAGAAACACAGAGATAGAGCAAATATTGTTTATCATTTAAATAAATTTCAAAAGCTTTTTTTTTCTGATCTGGAGATTTATAGTATGTTACCATGCAGATGCTCATAGTTCACATCAACATATATTCTTCAGTTAATAGTTTCTTTATTATATTACTGAAATACTTGGATCATGGAACCAGTTAGAAAGTGAAATATGATAACCAAGCCACTTTCTGAATTCTCATAACTCTGCAATCAGCAGATAACTGAATGTCATCCAGAAATTGCATTACCTAGTAACATTAAAAAACAATTGCTGTCACCCTCTTTGTGGTTTTCCCCTCAGCAGACAGCTCTCATGTTCTGATACTTGCACTCTGCTTCATTTGCTGTACAGTATTAACAACAGTTGCAATAAAAAGTTGCAACCATTTGTAGGCAGGACAATATGTGTGTGTGTGTGTGTGTGTGTGTGTGTGTGTGTGTGTGTGTGTGTGTGTGTGTGTGAGTGAGTGTGTGGTGTGTGACTGCAGGTAGCACACCGAACTGCACATGCTCTGAAAGAAGTAACATTTAGCAGATAACCAGAAATGTACTCACATGTGTAAATGATTATGCAATTTTCTGGAGATTTTCTCCTCGGGTCTCCACTGAAAATGGGCCAAAAACCCAGTTGGACTAACCCGGTTAACAAATGACAATAAAATAAAAAATATATAAAAATATATCTCTAATCCTTGGTGCAAAGGACACAGCACAAGTGGCAGGACAGCTTGTTGACATTAATGGCCCGTAGAGCCATTTCTGAACAGATGCTTGGTAAAAAAGTAAATCCCAAAATACAGTAGCCACTTCAGCACTGACACTGAGAACATTTGTTAAATGCAAAATGATAAACCTTATATGACAAATCCTAATATTCAAGTAGCCCGGTCAGTAAACTTCCAAAGTAAACCCTGCTGTATGCTTTTCCACTGTACTGCAGACAAAATAGTAACACATTCCAAAATTAAACAAGTTTATATCCCTTTGTCTATCATGTTCCTAATATATAATTGTGGCATTAATGTCCCTGAATCTCCTAATTATGGCTTCATACTCCAGAGTAATAATATAACATTTGAACTTGGGGCTTATATTAGCTTGCAGCACATCTCATTTGATATGAAGGGCCTCCTAAAGATTGAACAAAGAACACTATAAAGCAGTTAAGACAAGAAGTGTCACTGCTAGAACAATATAAAAAAGGGAACAGATCAACAAAAATACTTAGAAAGACAGACATGATAAAGGCAATGTGCAGTATTAGAACAGGCTAGGATCTAACATAGACTATCGCAAATAATAAACTAAAGATATCAGCACAGGCAAAAACGTAGAAGATATGCAGATAAATATAAAGGAAATATACAAAATAAGCAATTCATTGATGACCCCAATAGGTTTTATAGATAATCTGGAAACAAATCAAAAGGAATAGAAACACCACCAAAAAAAGCAGAAATAGACACATTTTGGAGAAATATCTATGAAGACCCTGTAGAACATAAAAAAGATGTTGAATGGATAGAAGGAGTAAAAGAAACAGTAAGAAGTTCAAATATACAAGATATGAAATGGGGTGAAGTAATGGCCCGAGAAATTGAAACAAAATTAATAAAAGCTCCTGAATGGAAAAAAAACAGGCCCAAATATAGTACCTAATGTCTGGCTAAAAGTATTAACATCTTTACATGAAGATTTAGCGCTGAATAAGAACTACTTATATACATTCCCCAAACAGATACCACCCAGGTTAACAACAGGAAAAATGAGACTCCTCCTTAAAAGTCAACCTGCAAGCTATCCTAGACAGACCAATAACTTAGATTCTGATGATGTATAAACTATATACTGCAACTGATTTTGACAGAGTTTATAGTCATTTAGAAAAACACATAGCAGTAGAACAAAAGGGCAACAAAAAAAGTCATATGGAACAAAGAAAGGATCATTTGTTGTTAAATAAAGTCATATTGAAGAATTGTAAAATGGGTGAAAATTTAAGTATGATTTGGATAGATTACAAAAAAAGTATTTGACAGCATCCCACATTCAAGAATAAAATAAACGTACTTCTAGAAAAATACATGCAAATGTCAATAAACCAAATATAACAGTAAGTCCACAGCTATAAATTTAATGGTGTTGCTGTAGGTATTCCCATGGCTAACACCTATGCCAATCTTGTGATGTATGAATGGGAAAATAAGTTCATTTGTAATAATGATATATATATATATATATATATATATATATATATATATATATATATATATATATATATATATATATATATATAATAAGAACATAGTTTATGCTCATTGTAGATGATATTTCTTAGTATGGGGATTGAATGAGGCTGATTTAGGAATTTTTATAACTTATCCTAATAACAGTAAATCTTTATTTAAATTTGAAGCTGCATTTCCTAATGATGAAATTCATTTTTTAGATATTAATATATATATAAAGATACTTGTGGATTATTAACAACCAAAATTTATAATAAGGAAGTAAAAATCTGTTTTATCTCCATTGAACAAGTATGCATCCTAACTACATCTATAGGAATATATTAAAAGGGCAATTTTGTTGTTTATCTGCACTTACTACTGATGATGAAGTTTTTACTTTGGAAGCATCTATTATGCGTAATGATTTTATAGCATGGGGCTATAAGCCTAATGAGATAGACCAAGTCTTTAATAGTCTTAAGAGCCTATACAGTAGTAATATGTGTCCTTATTTTAAGAAAGATGAAAAGCCAGATGATGCTAATGGAGATACTGTAATGACAGATGCATATTTACCTTATACTATGACTTTTACTAGTAATTCAAAGTTAATTATTAATATCTTGAAAGAGAACTGGTTAATTTTACTGGCACCTGGCACCTCAAGAGATAAAGAAAATAGTTGGACCAGTTCCAAAAATAGTTTTTAAAAATAAATTGAATCTTAAAAGACAGTTATACTACTGGACAAAGTTAAATAAAGAGACAGCCTCTGGGTTAAGTGAAAGACAAATACATACTGGGACCTTTCCATGTATGAGCTGCAACTACTGTCAGTTCATTGATAGTATTAGTTTCTTTAAACATCCAATAACTCAGAAAGTTTTTATTTCCAACATATTACTAATTGTGAGTCAATTAATAAAGTTTATATTGCAGCATGTACACAATATAATGTTTTTTATGTTGGGAAGACAGATGGTTTAAAGATAGAATATCACAGCATTTATTTGATATTAAGAAAGGCATTTTGGCAAATGCTTTGGCTAAATATATTTTTGAAAAGGGAGTTACTCATATATTTAAATTTAGTATATTACAGACTGTTAATAATACTATTTGGAGAGGTGATATTGTTAATATGACTGAATATTGTGAATATAAACAGATGCTTAGACTGAATGCATTAACTATACCAGATCTAAGTCAGTCTTGCTCTTTAAAACCTGTACAAAAATTTCAGGGATTGCATCACTGAACATGTGATTGATTAATTAATTATTTAAATGTTTCTGTGAAAGAGACTTTTTTAATAATTGAGAAAGCATTTTATACATGAAAGCTTGTTCTTTTTATATTTTCATTAAATTTATAGCTGTGCTCTTTTCTGTTTTATTTCGTTTATTGACATTCATTTTTATCTGTCATGAGAATCATTCAAACATTCTATAAGTGGCTGTGAGATTTCCTTCCTGCTCCCAGCCATTCTAGATTAGATGCCATACCAGGATGTAATAGAATCTGTTCCCTAAGAACTAAGATAGAAAGGATTTTATTCAAGGATCTCTCTGCTGTCAAAAAAGAAGGAGCCTGAAGACCAGTCCTAGACTTTTGTTTATAAACTTTACAGTTCACAAAGATTTCAGGCACGTTTTACATTTTTCTGTGTCTGATTTATGTTTTCAGTTTTGTACTTTGTCCTTTCATTTGACAGCAGCTCTAAGAGTATTTACAAACTGCTTTGCTTCTGTAATAGCCTGCTGCACATTGTAGGGCATTCCCATTTTTCCATATGTAAACAACTATCTCAATTTTTTTTTTATTTCGGGTTCTTTCACAAGTTGTCAATAATCTCTGTCTTGGGTAAAGAAAAAGAAAACTTTTTCTCAGCTAGGGTTTTCAGGTGAACATACAGAAATCTTGTTTCATCCTGTCTCACAAAATAGTGTTTCTGGAATGTCTACTGGACACATCCCTCATGATGGCTTTGTTTTTTTTTTCTTCCTCAGGACAAAATGGAATGTTACAAGTAGCAGTTTCTGACATTTTCTAAATAGTTGTTATTATTTATTTAGTTATTGATTGGTATTTGTTGACCAGAAAAGTCTTACTTGGTCAGAAACACATTTTCAGAGGAGGCCGAGGAGAAAAGCTTCACATAAAGTAAGGACTTTTTTGACAATTTACAGCTGTGTGCACACATTACATTCTATTACAAAAATATAATTTAACTTTAATACTGTATTACATGCAGTTATAGACATAGTAAAGCTTAATATGTAAATAGAGTAGCAGTTTACATTCAAGTCTGTCTAGGATATGAGGTAGAATTATATTTGTAAGAAGGTAATTAAGCCATTGTAGGAATAAGTTGTAGATAATTTTGCAGAATTTAGAGACTGAAGGTTTCATCTGCAGGATTACAGAGACAGAGGGCGTGTGATAGTTAAGGATAGTAGCATAGAGACAGAGATGTTAAGAGGGTAGGTCTATGAGTACAAGAATATATAGTCTGAGATGTAGGGCTTAGAAGAGAGAAGAGATAGGAAGATATTAGGTAGTGAGTTAGGGGAAGAGAATGGGAGATAAGGATGGTGAGGAGGTGGCCGAAAGGAGGGAGAACAGGTAGTATGAGCTTTATAATCAAGAGATGAGAGTAGAGTATGTTAGTCTAAAGGACAGGAGCAAAGACAGGTATGAGTGTTAAGAAAGTGATTTTTAGAGTGAGTTTGAAGGTTGTAAAAGAATCTAAGATATTGATATGTGAGGGTAGGGTATTCCATAGTTTTGCAATGGTAAAAGAATAGAAGCTTTGACCAGCTCTTTAGTTAAGTTTATATAACTAACTCCTTGATGTTCACTCATTTGACATACTATATCTTACAGAAACTTGGCTTAAACCATCTACTCTAGACCAGGAAATTACCCCTCCAGGATTTAACATCCTTAGAAATGACCGAAAAACCAAAAAAGGTGGAGGTATAGCCATTATTTATAAATCTAACCTCCAAATTACCCCCATTAATGATCTTCCATCATTTGCCACCAGTTCAGAAATCCTAACTACCAAACTCCAAATCAATAATTCCAAATCAGTCTACCTTCTCTGTATGTATCTACCCCCAGGTAATAATACCAGTACTCTTGAGAACCTACTTCTTCATCTCTCTACCCAACTACCCCAGGAGACCATTGCGCTTGGTGACATTAACATAGACTGGTCCAATTGTAGTTCTATGAACCCTACCAATCACATTAACCTTTTTGGTTTCACACAATTAATAACAACTCTGACAAGAATCCACAAACCCAGTAACAAGGAAACTACTCTGGATTGGATCCTTATTAATAGTCACCCTAACAATTATACTCCAGGAACCCTTCCTGATGATATCAGCGACCACATGCTTACCTACATTATTAGACAAAAAGTCCATCATCCAAACACTCATAACATCAAAACCTCTCACTCAAAAAGATTCTTTAATCCTGACAGCTTCCTAATGGAGCTGCAAGCATGTGACTGGTCACCACTAATCCATCTAGAACTTGATGAAGCCATTACCCACTTTAATACTAACATTCATCAAATCCTTGACTGCTATGCTCCTATACGCACTACTAGAATAAAAACCAAATTTGCCCCTTGGCTCACAAAACAAACCAGGCAGAAGATACTCCTTAGAAATAAAATCTGGGCAAAATGGAGAGCTACCAAATGCCCAACAAATCACATTCACTATAAACAGCTAAGGAACACCACTAAAAAGGATATTCTTAGAGATAAAAAAGATTTCTACCTTCAACTACAACAAACCAACCAACAAACTCCTCAAAAGTTCTGGTCAGGAATAAACAAACTCCTTCATCCAGGCAACACCACTACTCCAGACCCAACTGGCTTCAACCATAATATCTCCACCCTGATCCCCGATGCCTTTAATAACTACTTTACCAAAGCCATTCTAACACTAGCTAATTCTTTACCACCTCCCACCACTTTCCAAACTAACACCTGTAATAGTCCCCTACCTACCTTTCAGATACAACCGGTATCTACATCCCTCATCTGTAAACTACTTCGAAAACTTAAACCTTGCACTCCTTCCGCTGACCGTCTCCCATCCGAATTCCTACAAATAGCCACAAAAGCCATAGCATACCCAATCTCCATCATTATCAACAGGACTATTACAGAAGGCAAAATCCCTGCACTATGGAAGATATCCCATATTATCCCACTACACAAAGGTGGTCCTTCTCCTGAGCTTTCTAACTATCGCCCTATTGCCTTACTTTCCCCTCTAGCTAAGATAATGGAAAAATGTGTTCACAAACAATTACTTACTCACCTACTACAAAATAACCTACTTGCAAACTGCCAACATGGCTTTAGGCCATTCCACAGCACATCGACTGCCCTCTTATCCTTTACAGATTCCATAAATAAAAATCGTAACAATAACTCTTTCTCCTCTGCCCTATTTATTGACCTATCTAAAGCCTTTGATATGGTTAACCACAAATCACTACTAGACAAACTAATTGCCCATTCTCTCAACCCTCAAGCTATACAATGGTTTAGGTCATATCTGGAAAATAGACAGCAAGCTGTTCTTTGGCAAAACAATTTATCTTCACTACTACCAGTCAATATCGGAGTACCCCAGGGCTCTATCCTAGGTCCCCTTCTCTTTTCTTTATTTATTAACAATCTACACAACGCCATACCACAAGCCACATGTATTCAATACGCTGATGACTCCACCTTAATCTGTACTGCCAAGAACATAGCCACTCTACACTCCCTTACCCAAACTGTTTTTCAAAATGTTGAAAACTGGTTTATGCAACACTGCCTCCTCCTAAATCCTAAAAAACTAAGTTACTGCTTTTCACCCCTACTCACAAATCACCTACTCCATTCCTCTCTTTAACCTCCAACAATGGTACTATCATTACCTCAGATACTACAACCCGCCTTCTAGGTGTAACTATTGATAATCGTCTCAGCTTTGACGAACACATCAACTCCACTATAAAGTCTGTTAAAAAACTTGGTACCCTCTATAGAATCAAAGCCTTCCTTACCCCTTCTGCTAAGAAAACTATTGCCCAAACACACCTCATTTCTACCCTTTTCTATGCCTCTATCATTTATACTAACCTATCCAAAACTAATCTCTTGAAACTCTCCACCTGTTATAATAGCATAGCTAGATTTATCACAAGCTCCCCCTTTAAAACTCACCACTGCATTAACCTCAAACAACTAGGTTGGCTAGAATTGAAAAACCACATAATCTGTCAACAATTACTCATCACACAAAAGATCCTATACCACCCTAACAACACCCCTATCCTTACTAATCTAATTACACCTTATACAAATCTTTCCACACTACGTTCTGCTAATAAGCTTCTAGTTTCCTCTAATAAAGCTAAAAACAAAGCTGGGGATTCTCTCTTTTCAAACACTGCAGGAAAAATCTGGAACCAGCTTCACTCAGAATTATCTTCCCTTGCTTCTACTTCTCTTTTTAAAAAACACCTAAAAGAACATCTAAAAACTCAGTGGCTTTGCCCATGCACTAACCCTGACTGACATTGTCTCTCAACTTTTATTTTTTAATTACCCCTTTTCCCTACTCCTTTTATTTAACTATCCATTTCATATTACTTCTCCTTCTTTGAATGATGCATACACCACTTGTCCTCTCCTCCCTACCTGAGACTTGCACATACCTTCTACTGTGTGATGAATAATCAGTTAGTAGAGTCTCTATTAAACTTGCTATAATTTGAAATGTATTCTTATTTACTCCTTTAGACTATTCTACTCACTATGATAGCTATGTATGTTTATAAATTGCTAACTGTTGTAGTTCAATAATGTATCATGAATTCTCTTTTTAAGACTAATACTAAATTATTCTGTAATTGTCCTGGAACAAATTAAAAAAGAATTGAGGGGTGGGCCCTGGGAGGAATGTATTGGTTATAGGGAGTTATGGTGGCAATTATTTCTTGAAGCAAATAAAGATCCAGGACTGAACGAATATATTTCGATTCAGCCATTCCTAAAATTGAAAGCAAGTAAGGAATAACACCTATCCAAATTACCACTAGGTGGCAATATACCTGCTTAAAATTTTATGTATTTACAAAGGAGTTTCTTTCACGTAATAAATATCCTGAATAAACTTGAAATAGTAGAGTACTTTTATATTTTAGTATTTTAAGATAACATAATAATTTCATTTAACAAGTTTTATGAATTGTATTATTTAAATAAATGAGTTTTTAATTTAATTAATTTATTAATTAACTAATTAAATGGAATTTATGATTGGTTAGGGTAATGACAAGCATATATAAAAATCAACAGTTTTTTAACACACTGCATCTGATGAAGTCCATGGAGGACGAAAACGCATGATTTTGTAATAGCGTTCATTCATTTATTTTGTGAATAAAACATTTCAACTTTTGGACCGCTTCTCCTTGGTATTCCTCTCTTTGTACAATTCTGTAATCCTTCTTATGCCTATACATTGTTAACTTTCGCACCGTTCATGCTTGGAGCTTTTCTCCCCGGGCCTCCACTGAAAATGGATATATATCCAGCTAGACTAGCCCGGTTAACAAATGTAAAATAAATAAATAAAATAAATATACTTCTAAAAGCTGTTTATTAGTGGAGCGAAGATTTCTGGATGTGGTATATAGCTGTAGGATTAATTTTAATGCTGGGCAACTGTCTGGCTTATATATTATTTTGTGTACTTGAGGTAGTTGTACATAACTGAGGTAATGGGGGAAATCTAGACAATTAAATTCACTGAGGGCACAACAGTGATGTGTGTGATAAGACAAGCCAGTTGCAAATTTAGCAATTTTGCAGTAGCACGATTGCAGCTTGTTTTTGAGAGTCATGTAGAGGTTAGTGAGGACGGGGGCCCCATAGAAGAGGGAGGGGAGCAAGAAAGTATTGGAAAGTATTTTTTTTTTTTGGCAGGGATGTCCATGAAATGTTTGCATCTATTGAGTTTTCCAAGCTTAAAGTGTGAATTTTTAATGGCATTTAGTGTTGTTATTGTTTGTCTTTCGGCTTTTCCTGGTTAGGGGTCGCCACAGTGGAACTCCGGTCCGCTAATGATTGGCAGTAGATTTTCACGAAAGCCGAGGTTTTAGTGTATGATGTTCAAAGGAGAGTTTATTGTCATGATGGCACCCAGTAGCTTTCCTTGAGTTACAATTTCTATTTTTGCATTGTTTTGTGAGGAAGCAGTTTCGGTGCGAATGGTAACTGTTTTTTTTTTTAGAATTAAGGAGTAATTGTGCATCGGTTAGACAGGTTTCAAAGGAGGTGAAGGCATTTTGACATCTCAAAGGGAATATCTCAGAATTCTAAGTTTCATGGTCTCTACTGTTCTCATTTCCTTTGGTCAGGCTTCACATGAGGACAATTGTTTGTCAAATGAGTTTTTCCCAACTCTAGCTCTCCCTTTCATTTCAATGTCCGGTTTTGGGGTTTGTGGGACTGGAGTTACCCTGGTGAATGAATAAGCTGTCTGTCATGCCAGGTCTTCTTTTTCCCCTTCCATCTCCTACTCAGGCTGTAAGTACATATGCATCAGACTTTGTTTAGGGAGTTGTGTCCATGAGTGTGAAAGTTAAGGGCCTCTGGAACAAGCAAGACAAATTAAAGCATACAAATGTCAAAGGAATTATAGGTGGGAGATTGGCATAATTGATTAAGGTGTTTGCCTTGCAGACACTAAGTGCAGGGCTTGATTATCACATGGGATAACTGGCTAGGCTTAAAACAGCCCATCAGGGCAGTTAGCCTAGTACTAATCTATGAACCTATAAGAAATGATGGCCCTAACAACTGGTCTGGAATCTATGATCACAATCACTACCACTCTAATGTGGTACATAAACAAACAGTGAGGTATTATTTTAGACAAACTGAGCAGGACCAGGGCAGACCCTCTCAAATGAAAGTTGCATCCAAGGGTCTTCTAGAAATTGGTCCATTGGTGGGGATCTTTTCAAGTAGGTCTTTTTGCCTCCAATCACAACAGACATTTAAAGAAATTCTGCCCCACGATTTTTTTAATACACGTGACACATCTGAAAGATAGATAGCTTTCATTCCCATGGCTGGGAATGTTCCTCTGATAACCATGGTTCTTCTAAAGGTGCAGACATACTGAAAAACAAGGATTATTGTGGTGACCTCATTTTGGCCCAGACACCAGTGGTTCTCCCTTCCTTTGAAAATGGCTAAGGGCAAATTTATTATTTATTTATTTTATTTTACATTTCTTTGCCTGGAAAAGTCTGACTGGGCCAGTGGTCTATTTTCAGTGGAGGCCTGGGGATAAAAACTCCATTACAAAGATATATTTTTCTACAACTGAAAAGTACAGTGGTAAAATAAGAACAGTGGATGCAGGCTCCATTACATACAGAAAACTGAATACATGAAAAAACAATAGTAAGATTAAAAATAGAACAATACAATTAATAAGCTAAACTAACAAACAACATCAGGAAGGTGATAAACTGAAGCAGCTTGGTATACAAGTTTAGCATGGGGTAAAAATATAGTTTGTTCACCTATAAGATTAGTTGGTTTTTGAAAATGAGAGTAAACAGCAGCTCAACAAAGTAAAGCATCAGAATGTATACGATGGTATAATAAAATGTGTTTTAGCAAGGGTACTACTGGATGTAGAAGTGGGTGAGAGTGGTAATAGGCATGGAAAAGGCAAGGTAGAGTACGGGAGATGAAGATGTCAGAGTGAGACGTCATGGCACACAGGGATGATAAGACGGGGAAGGAAGGTTTAGTCGGGGCTAGTGCACGTGCATAGCCAAGTGTTGGCTAGGTGTTTCTTAAGAAGTAGCTTGAAATTGGGTGTATTAGTAATAATAAGCATATATTGAGGCAAAGAGTTCCAAGGCTTTGATATTTTGTATGAAAACAGGGAATTACCATGACTATTATTGGATTTAGTTATTTTCAGTGAGAGTTTGCTCAGAGATCTTAGGGATCTGCTGCTGTAGTCTGGTTGAATTAAGTCCTTAAGTGCTGTGCAGTTGGTTGAGAATGGGATGTGTGTAATTTAGTTGATTGAAGGATAGGAGATTAGGGAGTTCCAACCATTTTAGTTGTTGTAGAGCTATGCAGTGGTGTGATCTAGAGGGAAGGTTAGTAGCAAACCTGGCTATTTTATTATAACAGGATTCCCGTTTGCTAAAATCAGGTTGGTGAATATTGGAGAGGCATATAAAAGGGTGAAGAGTAGATGGATTCAGGAGATAGACAGTCTGATTGTGTCAGTTAGGAATGGTTTGAGTCTGTGGAGTGAGTTTAACTTGAAGTTGATTTTTTGAATAGTTGGAGCTAGGTGTTTGTCAAATTTGAGACTGTTGTCAATTGTGACCCCTAATAGCTTGGTATGGTCAACAGGTTCTTTTACAGTTTTATTTGAAGAGTAGATAGTGAAGGGGGGAAGGTGATCCAAACTTTGTTACTGGTGAAAAGCATGAGTTTTGTTTTATTTGGACTGAGTATGCATTGGGAGTTTGAGAGGTATTTTTCTATGTCTAGGAAGGATTGTTGGTTTTTTTGAAGCAGTTCATGCAGAGAGGGAGCTGAACAAATGAGTGAGGAGTCATCAGAGTTGATTTACTCATATAAGAGGTTGTATGATATGCCCCAATCTTTAACTTCTTTACTTGACATCCTGGGCGATAGAATTTTAGTACCTTCTAGGCACCACTTTTCTGAGGAAGTGCAGCAGATATTGAAGGAGGCAAAATAAATCTGCTGCTAGAAAGTCATATATAGGTAACCGGGAAAGATTTTCTAGTTGGTGTCATGACAAGAACAAAGACGCTTTTGTGGCTTAGACTCCTTGTTTCTGCAGTATTTGTGTGAGGGATTACCCTCTGGGCTCTTACTCTTCTATCAAGATTCACTTTTAGGCCATTTGTGTTTGTTTGCCCTTAGATCCCATTTTCTACCCTACCTCAAGTGAAACCGTTTCTAAAAGGGGTTTTATATTTCCTTCAGCCTTGTAGGCAAGTGTCTCCTTCTTGGAATATTAATTTTGTACTGGGAAAAAAGTACAGTTGTGTACACTTACCATAAATGTAGATGTTTGACTGTATTCTCTATTGCAGTCATAACTGATGGGATTTCCTGCCAAGGATGTCTTTGGCCATCTTGATGACCAAAGAATTTTCTCCTCCTCCTAAAGGCAACAAATACCCTGACTGACATTAAGACATCTCGGTTTAGAGGGAGTCAGCTGGCACCATAACGTCAGTTCTTTCTTGCCCCCAACTGACAGCAGCCCCTCTAACAGGTCCTAAATCCAGAGGGCTAAGCTCAGAAACTGCAGAGTATAAACAGTGGAGGAGAGAACATCCTGGAAGTAGACAGCAGAAATTCTACCCAAATCTTATGGGACAAGAGAAGAAGGAGGGATGGAAAGAATACTGTAACAATGAAAACACCCAAACATCTATATTTATGCTAAGTGTATACAAATGTACTATGTTCTTCATGTTTCTCTGTTGCAGTCATAACTTATGGGGTGAATCCCAAAGCTGAAAGGAGGTGTAGATGGAAAAATATATGGAGAGGAAAGGATACCCTGCAGGATGGCAGTGGCAAACCCCACTCTGGACTTGGAGAAGGTTGGAAGATGATAATGTGTGATGATGGTATACACACAGGACCAATTAGTGACTTCCAAAATGTCCTTATTGGCCACCCCTTTAAAAAAGTCTGTAGATGTAGCAGTAGTCCTGGTGGAGTGTGACCTACCAGCATCTAGAGGCTTCTTTCCATTACAGCTGTAGCAAAACAGGATGCAGTGGGAGATCCACTTGGAGATGGTTTGTTTAGATACTTGTCTCCCCTCAGAGCTACAGGAAAAGGCCACAAACAGCTGGTTAGACTTCCTGAAATTCTTTGTTCTGTCCAAGTAGTAATGCAGTTGCCTATGCACACCCATGATGTGGAGGATTCTTTCTCCCATAATTTGAGGTTTAGAGAACAAGGTAGGCAAGTGGATGGTTTGGTGTAAAAAGATTTCTATAACCACTTTATGCATAAAGAATGGTTTAGTCCTAAGAGAGACTCTGTCAGAGTGGAAGGTGATGGAAGGTGAGGAAAGGTTCTACACACATAAGGGCCTGGAGCTTTGAAGCCCTTCTAGCTGAAATAATGGCAAGCAGGAAGGCTGTCTTCCAGGTCAGGAAGTTGATGTCTGCAGAGGCAGCTGGTTCAAAAGGTGGGAGAGTGAGCTTCTCCATAATGAAATTGTGATCTCATGAAGGAACAGGAGGTTTCCTCAGGAGTCTAATGTGGATAACCCCTCTCAGAAACTGTTTCATGAGAGGATGGGAGAAGAGAGGGGGCTGAGCAGGTAAATAAGCTGAAATTGCTGAAGTATGTACCTTATTAGAGGAATAAGAATGATCTTTGTCAAAAATATATAATAAGTATGAAAGGATTAGAGGCAACTGAGCTTGAAGAGGGCTCTGCCCCATTTGTCTGCACCATATAGTGAATCTCTTCCATTTAGCAGACTAAGAGTTTCTTTTGTTAGGTCTCCTGGCTTCGTTTAGAATGTCCAGGACTTGTGTGCCCAGGGCTGGCCCCCTCAAGGAGGTCAAGGTATCATTCAAGCTGTTAAATTGAGAGTGTTCAGGTTGGGGTGTATAATATTACCTTTGTTCTGTGTTCACAGGTCCACTTGTTGAGACTGCAGACATGATTCTTTCTTGCTTAAGCTAAGCATTAGAGAATACCAGTGATGTCTTGGCCAATCTGGGGCTATTAGAATGACCCTTGATCCTTCTTCCTTTATCTTCAGCGCTACCCTGGGAAGCAAGGGTATTGAGGGAAGGCATAGAGGAATAGGCCCCTCCAAGGGAAGGAGCAGGCATTTGTCTGTCAAACTGATCTTGTTTTGTTCCTTGAGCAAATTTTTTCAAAGTGAGTTTTTTTTTGGTGGTCTAAAAGGTCTATTTCTGGCACACTCCATTCTTTGGCTATGCTGAGAAAAACTTCCTGATACAGTTTCCACATGTGAGGGTCTGACAGGCTTCTGCTTAGGTGATCTGCTAATTGATTGGTTTCTCCTGGTAGGTGCTATGCCATAAGGTGCAGACGTAGGGAGTTTACTATTTCCCAGAGGTCCATGGTTAGGCGAGAAAGAGGGTAAGAGTGAGTCCCTACCTGCTTGTTTATGTACCACATAACTGTGGTTTTGTCTGTTTTCACTAGCTGTACTCCTAGTTTCCATTGGTCTTTGAAGGCAATCAGACCTTTTTGGACTATCATCAGTTCTTTTAGGTTGAAGTGTTTGTACTTGAACTGAGAGTCTCATCTACTCTGAGTCTAAGTTGTTGTAGTGGGCCCCCCCAGGCTATCTCCAAGGCATTTGTAATCAGAGTTTGGTTCTGGGGAATGACTCTGAAGAAAAAGCTTGGGTTGAGGGAGCATGCTTGGGCCCACCAAGTAAACTTCTTCCTGAGACAAGGGAGAAGCTTTATCCTGAAGTCGAGGGATTGGCAATGTTAACACCGCACATTTCTGAGGTACCACTGCAGCTTCCTCATATGTAGTCTTGCCAGGGGGATCATGAGGATGCAAGAGGCCATGTAACTAAGAACTTTCTGGCTGTGAGGTAATTCCTAAGAAGGAGTTTTTGTCAATACAGAGATAGAATGGTAACCTTGTCAGGAGAAAGGAAGGAAGACTCTCTGAAGTGAGGAGTCCAGCAAAGCCCACAGAAACACAATCCTGTTTGTGGGGATTGTTTGGGACTTTGGGTATTGATGGTGAAGCCCAGTGAAGTCAGGACCCCTTGAGTGTTAAGTAGATCCAATTTGAGTTTTTCTAGCTCTATTGCCTAAATGAGGCAGTTCTCTAAGAAGGGGGAAATCTGAATATACTTTGACATGCAGAAGGCTATCATGGGGGCTGTGCATTTTGAGAAAACCCTGGGTGCAGTAGATAAGCCAAAGGGCAGAATGCAGAACTGATAGTGTTTAATACCTGCTCTGGAGTATAAGAACCTCCTGTGATATTTTTCTATGGGAATGTCGAGGTACGTATTCTTTAGATCTAACATTACCATGTAAGCATTGGGTGAGATCATGGGCAATGATTTTTGAAAGGTTAGTATTTTGAATTTTGTTACCTGTAAGAATCTGTTGAGCCTTGACAGATCTAAAATTGGCCACCAGATTACCTCTTTTCTGAGGACTAGGAAAAGCCTTGAGTAAAATCCTTTTACTTGTACTGTGATTAGTACTGGTTCTGCGGAATCTTGGGTGCACAGGAGCTGTATTTGATTTAAGGCCGCTGTTAGTTAGTATGGTGCAATATCTTCAAAACCTGATTTGAATCAGAGGCTGTTTGAAGTGGAGTTTGCAACATTTGTATGATTTTTAGTACCCACTAATCTCTGGTTATTAGAGTCCAATTCTTTAAGATGTAGGACAGCCGTCCACCTAGCCAGAGAGGGAGTAGGGAGGAAGGAATGAGACTGGGAGGGGAGGGGGAAAGGGAGGGTGATGGGGGAGTCAGTATTGTTCCCTGCTGGGTCCCATTTGGTGGGATCCTACAGGACTATTGTAATGTGCTTGCCACTGTCTGAGACATTGGTGCTGCCTTTGACTCTTTTCCCTACGAGGTCTCTTATGTCTAGGATTAGACTGAGAGGCCATTAAGGACCAGTGTTTGATAGGATAATTATAACTGAAGTGAGGAATTTGAACATGAAGGATGTCCTTGATCATTTGTATGAACATGGCCTTACCCTCCTTCTTCATAAGTATAGCTTCAGCCTTGGGGCCAAAAAGGAAATCTTTATCCAAAGGAACATCCAAGAGACTGGATTTCACATGTTCATGAAGGGATTGTTCCCTCAACCAGACATGTCTTCTAATAAAAGATTCTATAGCTGGTTCCAGGGCATTATAGCCACAGAGCTGCATTAAGTCCAGCAGCTCCTTGGAGAGGGCCTTATTTTTATTCCCTACCAGTTTTTGCTTCATCTGATCTAAAATGGTTTCTTGTTATGTCATCATTTGAAATGGGCAAATTAAAGCCCTCAAGTTGAGGGCAGCAGAGGTGTAGACGTTCTTTGCAAACCTGTCCAGGGCTCTGCTTTCTTTGTCAGTTGGCAATGGGTTTTTGGAAGTAGTGGCTTTTCTCCCTTAGGACATTGATACATCACTTCAGGGTCTTCTACATGGTTCTTAAAAGGGTGTCTGTGGGAATCCAGAACCTTATAAAATCTATCAGGCTTCTGAGGGGCAGGGGAGAGGGAATCTGGCTGTAAGGAAGAGTCCAGCAAGACACAGTGCACCACCTCTAAGACTAGAGAAATGGCAAGAGGTTTACACTTAGAGAGTTTTTGAAATTCCCTGTCTTCTTGGAATGTGGACAGTCCTGTGCTTCCTATTTAAAGTGTTCCCTTAAAATATGTCGGAAGTCCCCAAACCAAATGTCTTCCAGGAGAGAGGATGAGGCAATGTTCTCATCAGAATCTAGAACCCCATATGAAGTAATAGATAAACTTCCTCAAGAGTGGATTTATCATTATCACCCTCAGAATCAAAAGAATCAGAAGACTCCTGGGTGGAGATATCCCATTTCCTTTTACCAAGAGAAGATTCAGGGGCAGAACTTAAGAGACAAAGGTTGGGAGTGGGAGGTGGTAGGCCTTGGCTAGAACAAGCTAGATGCAGCCTTTTTATGCAAGGCCTTAATTGTAGGCCTGATGGTCACTTGTGCATTAAGGCTGGGATGTGGAAGGACAACTGAATCACTAGAACAGTGAACTGAGGTGATCTCCTGATGACGATAAACTCCATTCACCCCTTCATCAGTTACAAAGCAATCATCAGAATAGAGAACCTGCGGGGCGTGGCCAGAATGCTGACAAGTTAGAAACATGTTTTCCTAGCTCTGCTATCTAGGTAATATTTCTGACAGAAAATTTTAGAAAACCGGGACTTTCAGACTTCTTAAACTCATTGAGTAATCTCTGCTACAGTCTTTGGAAGTCTACATTCAATTACTTTATTTTAATTTTTTAAATTTTCTGTCAAAATTCAAGCAGAAAGGGCTCTGATTTCTCCTCGGAATGAGTTATTCAAATAACACTTCACAGGACCAGATAATGAAGAAGGAACAATAAACTTTATTATCTACTATGCAGGATCTATATTTGAAGTTTGTCAAAATGGACAATAAACTCGACTCTTTCAAAAGAAGGCACAAAACAAATGGAGCAGTTACAAAAATTAATAATGCAACATAAGATTCAGATTGCTGGCATAGAAGGGACATGAATGACATGGAAGGCAGACTCACTCAACAAGAACATCAGCTTGATTTTATTTCAAAACAAAATACTTTTTTTATTAAACAAACTATATGACCTAGAAACTACATCAAAAAGAAACAACCTTTACATTTATGGGCTACCAGAAAAGACTAAAGGAGACAATATGGTAACATTTCTCATATCCTGGCTTTCAAATATTCTGAATTTATCCAAGTCTCTTTCTTATGGAATTGAAAGAGCCCATATATCACTGGCAGTGCCTTCATCTTCTAGTAAATCAAATAAAAGTCCAAGATCAATAATAGTAAGATTTATTTCTTCTCAGGACAAAGAATCGGTGTTGAAAACTGCATGGTGAAACTCTCCTGTCAAATTTAAAGACAATATAATAAGATTTGACAATGACTACTCATCAGAGATAATCTCTAAAAGAAAGGAGTGTTTACCTTTAATAAAAGAATTGAAGAAGAGACAATTCAAGGTTCATTTACTGTTCCCTGCAAGGCTTAAAATCTTTTCTTCTGGATGGTGCCAAAATGTTTGATACTTTGAATGCAGCTGTGTCTTTCTTAACATCTAACAAAATGTTAAATCAACAGAAGAAATGGACTGGACTGTTTTTCCTCTAAAATACCAAGCAGAGAGTAATGAATGGAAAAAAAGCAGATAAAAAGAAGAAGAGACTAAATGACAAGTGACTTTTAAATAATTGTTTTACTTATTTTCTCCTTTTATAGTACACCCAAATTATTCAAAGGGAACTACACCTCAATTAAATGGCAAATTTATGAAGTTTCCTAACATATACAACAAAAATATTGTTTTAACTAAAAGACTACAATCCCAAAAGGCAAATACATTTTATTCGTGTTTACTGTCAATGATACTACTTGGCATATAGATAATGCCTGAACTAATAATCTGCAGATAATTAATACATCTCAAAGAAAAGCAAATAATAATAATAGTATAATACATAAAACAAAGCAATGATTTATCTGTTTATACCTCTTGATAGTTTGTTCTAATATCATGGTTTCAAACAAGCTTTTAAAATAAAAAAGAAAAAGAAACTAAAAGAAAATAACCTCTGAGCAACACATCATAATGTATGTTCTTTAGTGTAGTGTAGACATAGGGAATTATTTACAGCTTAAATAAAGCAGTTAAATGAACATTTACATTGTTTATTTAAGTATACAGAATTAATATAGATGATTTAAGATGTTTTAAGCTGTATAATAAAGATATGTACTTGTGTTTCATAAGTTTCTCTATGAATGTTTCATGTCTTAAACTGCTTTAATGGTTGGTGTACATTTAAAACATGATAAAGAGTGTTTTTTTTAGTTAACAAGATCTAATACAGTTAAAATAAAAGTTTCTGGTAAATATAAACCTCTTTTAAATGTACAGAGACTTGTTTAGGCTTCACAAACAGTCACTTAGAGGGTGGAAAAGCTTTTACATACCACACGAGCATGGAACAAGTTTAGAAGTTTTCAAATTGCTTACTTACTTGTTCCTCGGCTTCCTGCCAATATCACAAGCTAGAAAGTTTGTTTTCTTATTCCCAGGATGGAAGTTTCCATTATTAACCTATTTAGAATCTGAAAACTCCTTTGTGACTGTGCAAGTGCTCAAAATGAAAGTGAACAGCTCAAGCATGATGTAAGTCCTCGGGTTAAAAGTCAAAAATGAGCTGCTTGAAATTTTCAACTTCCTAAAGGGACATTTACCTAAAAACATGTATACTAACTGAATTATAGTAAAAGTGATGAGAGATTTATTAACAAATAATTTAGTAAACTTATAAAAGAGATACAGTATGTTGGATTTAATTCAAATAGTCAGAAAACTGCTGTAAATGGATGACATATAATAAAAAAAATTATATAAATCAGATAGTGGTACTACACACTATAACACTGGCAGCTTCATTGAGTTTAATTATAGAAATGGAACTTTGTTATGTATTTTACAAGTCTGCACTGGTCTACTGTTTAATTACATTAATCTAAAGGATAAACATTAATTCATCTTTGCTAAAATAAGTTTGAGTAAAGGACAACCGTTGAATATTGTAAGTAAATACTAAAAGTCGCTGTAAATTTCATTATTTTAATGTCAAAATAATATGATTTATATAGTAATATGACTATGCTTAAATTATTCTCTTGGATTTGAACTCAAAGATTGTGAAAAAATATTTTATATGAAAAGAGTATAAGATATAGTAAGCTTACTTCTGTCAGATATAATGTTTAAATAGTTAGGCTAAGAAATGACTCTGGGAAGGAGTGTTAGAAGGTATGCTTGAATGGCTAGTCTATTCAAAGCTGGGGTTTGTTTCCCCATATGACAGTTAGTTTTTCTGTCTCAGTTTTTAAGGTTTTAGTGTTCAGTTATTTTTATTGGGTGTCTATGAGTTATAATTACTGTAATACATCAAATGAAAATAAGTCAATCTCTTTAGTTAGATATGTTTGCACATTGGTAAAAATATATACACATGACTAGCAGTTTGAGTAGTAATAATTTAACTATGAAATGTATTTCCATTAATGTAAATGGTTTGAATAATAATTGTAAAAGGGGATGTCTCCTAAAATATTTGAAATGTTTAATGCATGTATTATTTTTTACAAGAAACACACCTTATACAAGAAGACATAAATACAATTAATACTAATAGCTATACAGTTTTAGCCATCTCTCATTATAAACAGAAGAGGAGATGAGTAGCAGTCTTATGGAAAAACTCAATTTTAATGCCAAAAATTTGAAATACATATCATGATAAAACAGGAATGTTCTGTTTAGCAACAATATCCATAAATGGGAAAATATATGCTTTAGTAAACATTTATTGGATACCTGGATTAGGTGTCAAGGTAGCCAAGCAACACTTGGAATATATTGTACATCATGCTAAATGGAAAATAATTATAGCAGGAGACTTTAATTGCATAATGAATGATGGGGACACTGATGCAAAAAACAGTAATATTTAAGGTACTATCTGATTTTATTGAAACATTTAATATTGTAGATATTAATGAATATGCTGAACCTAATACTTTATTCTTTACACATTATTCTCATCAATATGGCACACATTCAAAAATAGAGTATACATATCAAGAGATCTAGCTACAAAGCTGGATAAAATCAAAGTAGTCACATGCCCATTGTCAGACCAGAAATCTTACTGAAGATGTTTCTGAGATATATATATGGGACTCTTTGAAGTCATAGTTATATGGGAAAGCATTAACATGTTTCAATAATAAGAAAAAGCAATGGGACAAGGACTTATTGGAATTGCAAATACTCATTAAGAAATTGAATAAATCATTTTTTACAATGGAAGACAAATTATGTATAATTAAAATGATTATTTTCCCAAAATATCACACTTCATACAAGCCTTTTCTATCCTTCCTTCCCTCCAAATCATACAGAAAACAATTTAATAAATTAACACTAAACTTCCTATGTTATCCCAGTAAACCCAGAATAGCTTTGAATCATCATTTAAATAACTGGGAAGCAGAAGGAATTAGTCTTCCAGATATAGAAATATATCCACTGTCTTCTAACATAAAAACAACCTCATTATGGATAAATACTGCTTACTCTGCCAAGTGGAAACAGATGCATGAAAGGATATGGTTAAAATCAGGTCTTACCGTGTCATCACAAGATACAGAAATGGTATAGAATAATTTTCTTTGGATGATGACAGAACATTTTGCAGAAAATACAAGAATATAAGTTCCAAGTTCATAAATAATATATTAAAGGGATATAAAACCCTTATGAATAGAAATCCCAACATAAAAGCCTGGTCATTCTTGCTATATCATATTGTATGTACACAAAATAACATTACAACTTTTGATATAGACACAATCAAGACTCTTAGGAACCATGGACTGAATTATTGGCACCAATTCCTAGATTTTGGGAAGATTTTAACAATGGAACAAATAAGAAACAAATTTGATTTAGATAATGATCTATGGTTAAGTATACAAGATATAAGGCAATACATTTTAAACAGATTAGAAGCAATGCAATTGACAGTCAGACAAAATGTACCTAATCTAATACAGTACAACATCTTTTTACCAACACAAGCTGTTCACAGAAAAGGCTACTTATCAAACATTTATAAAATAATTAAGAAAATGAAGTTATACCATAAGGAAACTACAATCAATAATCAAATACCAAATGACAATGATAAAAAAATGATACTTCTCTCCACAAAGCAAACATTTCTTTCATTGCAATGGAAATGGTTCACATGAATATTTATTAATAGGTCCTATACAACACCATTTAAAATGTAACTAATGTTTAAACAAAATATAGGATGTTGGAGATGTAAAAGGAACTTGAGAGCAGATTGGCTGCAGATGTTTTATGATTGTCATTTACTTAAATCATTTTGGAATAATCTTAATTATTTCTTGCAAATAGTTTTCAGTGATAAATTTCAATTGTCTAAATCTTTGATTTTGTTTAATGCTCCCATACCCCCAATGTATTACTAGAAGAAAGTTTTCACTCTTATGGACACAACCTGCTATAGCACATAAAACCATTATTACAAACTGGAAAACTGAAATATCAACCACATTTAAAAATACAGAAACATTGTATTGAATGAATCATGAATGGAAATGAGAACTATTAGAATAAGAATAGAAAGAATCACGTCTTATTACAACTCATGGCAGAAAGTGATTGAAATTGTGGAGAGAGATGACTGTAATGCTACATAAAATGAACTTTGAAAGAAAAAATGTATATTACCTTTATAAATTTAGACACCCTTGTAAATAGTTTGTTTTGATGTTATAGTTGTTGATTTTATACTGTTAACCTGTGTGAATTGTTTTATATACTACAAGGTTATGGAAAATATATTCATTTTGAAAATTCAATAAAAATATTTATGAGAGGAGAATACAGAATCTATGAAATGTCTCTGGACCCAACTAATGAGCTAAGTCCTTCAGCTTGTGCAGATGTAGAGGGACACGGCAGCATATTGGACTCCAAATGGGTCTCAACAGAGGCCTGTGCCACAACCTCTGTCATCAGAAGAGACTGCAAAAGTATATCCTCTTTTTTGAAGATAACAAGCCTAGGTGGATGGCGAATGAGTGTCACCCAGTAACCTAAGTCTTGGGTACTTTTTCGTCTTATGCCTAGGGAGATCATTGTCAGTCCAGCTGGTGGATGACATAGTACATGAAACTAAAATGCTTAGCTAAAATGATATTTCTACTGTTAAAGCAAGTATAGAACTGGCAGTTAGGTGCATTGGGTTCTGGGCTCAAACAAGTTACACAAAAAGAGTGAAAGTCCTGGTGTGGCATCTGTTTGCCACAGAGGGGACAGTTATAACTTTCTCAGACATTAGTCAAAAAACATAAGAAAACCTCCACATGGGGTACTTAGCTTTATACATCTTCGTTCTCTGGTACAGACCAGCCAATGCACTGATTAGCACTCTGTTTCAGGCACTGATGGCAAGAAACAACTGAGTTTATGGTACTGGCTGACTCCCTTTATACCCAGATGTCTTGACATTGGTCAGGGCATCAGTTTACCTCAGGAGAAAGAGAAAATTCTCTGTTAGTCAGGCCAACCAAGAGCTTCCACAGCATGAAATCCCATCAGTTATGGCTGCAGCAGTGAAACACAAAGAGCATCTTACACTGTTTCCTTCTGAACTTGCTCTTAAGGCTATTTGAAGATCTTTCTGAAAAACATTGTTATTCATGGCTCTGACTTTTGCAAGATGAGTACTTGAGTTAGAAGTTGTTATGGTAAGTCATCCCTAATTCATCATTCAGGCAAAAAGGATAACAATGAGAAAAAAATCCTTCCTTTATACCTAAGGCTGTTTCACAGTTTAGATTAAGCCAGACAATTCATCTCCCTAATTTCTTCTCCCAAAAAAATGAGGAAGAAAGAATTTTATACATTGTGTAAATGTAGATGTTAAATCAACAGAACAAAAAAAATTCAGAACATCTGATGTCTATTTCCTATGAAGATAAGAAAAAGGGACAATCTGTGTCAAAACATACTTTCAAAATGGTTGTCTCATGCTACTGATTTTTGTTATTTTCACCATAACAAGATACTCCATAACAACACAACTCCATGTTAATCTCATTTCTACTTCATCTACCATACACAACTCCTATCCTCTTCTCTTATTGTCTCTTAAAACTCCCATTCATCTGTACTGTTAAACTGTGATATTATCGGTTTTTACTTGAACTTATAAGAAGTATACTGTAAGATATTTGAGTGCCATGACTACATCTCCAGTGATATATATTATTTGTTTTTACTTCAACTTATGAGAAGCTTATTGTTAAATATTTGAGTGTCATAATTATGATTGTAATGTTATATATGTCTGCATTTGGAGCTTTTCTCCCTGGGCCTCGACTGAAAGTGGGTTCTGTTGACCCAGTAAAACTATACTGGTAAACAAATGTCAAATAACTAAATAAATACTTTCCAAGCAAAGTCAGGATCCACATTACCAGGATTCTGGCTACCTATGTGGCTTTTTCAAAATAAGTGGACTATAGAAATTTACTAGAGGCAACTTACTCATCAGTAAATACATTTCATAGGATCGTAGGATCATAGGAGATTACTAGGTCATCGAACCAGAGGTCATTTTAAACCTAGCCATTTCATCCTAATGTAATACCATAAAAAAGCTAGTCAATACCCAAGATTGCATTTAGTGATGACTGCCCATGTCCAGGAGGGTTGTGGGCTCTATCCCCAGTAAGAATTTATGGTGCCCCATCCACTTGTCCAGGTTCTTCTTGAATGCTGTCATAGAGCTTCCCTGTTTCACATGAATTGGTAGCCTGTTTGAAATGCATGGCAGTCGCTGTGAGATAAATCTGTCCCTCCAGCATGTCCCACTTAAGTTGCAGGCCATATTTAGGTCCCTGGAATGGGTAGCCCTACTCCCATTTGATTTATGGATATGCAGCAAGTTTATTAGGTTTGGGTCTTGGATTGCACTGTAGGCCAGATGTAAGTCTCTCCTAAGAAGTCTATACAATACAGAGTATAGTGGCAGGGACTTTAGTCGGTCTATGTAAGGCACGTGATGGAGCCCCTTGATCTTCTTTGTTAGAAAACTCTGAGGTCTCTCTAAAATCTGGAGTTGCTTAGTACGGTACATGCCAAATGGGGTGTTATACTCAATTCTGGGCCAGATAAGTGCCACATATAGGGGGGGTATAACTTCTTTGGCTCTCAAGGTGTGATGCCTTTACTAATCAGGTGTGATACTTAGAAAGCTTTCCTTACTACAGTAGACACATGGTGGTCAAAGTTAAGGTCACAGTCAACTTGTAATCCCAGGTCCCTTACCACTTCATGGGTACTTAGGGTATTGTTGTTGATTTGATAGTATGAGGCAATATTCTTTGTGCCAAAGGGAATGATGATGTATTTCTGTGCATTCAGTTTGAGACTGTAACTAATACACCAGTCGTTGGTCTGGGTAAGACAATCCTGGAGTATACTGACATCATTTAGGGATTCAGTGATTGCACCTAGTTTGCAGTTGTCTGCAAACTTGGTCAGCCAAAACCCTTTGGATTTGACGTGAACTTCTGAGAAATATATACCAAGCAGTAGGGGACCCAGCAATGACCCCTGTGGCACCCCACTGGTAACAAGTCTGCTGTTGATGTGGAGTCACCCACTTTGATAGTGTGTGTCCAGTTTGTGAGCCACTTGGCAACCCATCTTGCAAAAAGGGTTTACATTCAGTTTACTAAGTTTATCAGTAATGCCTGAATGTGGGATTGTATCAAAAGCCTTTGTCAAGACATGCATCTGGAGCATTTCTCCCCGGGCCTCCGCTGAAAACAGGCTCTGTGGAACCTAGTCGGACTTTCCCGGTCAACAAATGAAAAATAAAAATAAAATAAAAATAAATAAATAAAATAAATATGCTGTATGCACATATTTCCCTCATCAATGGCCTTGGTCACATTTTCAAAGAAATCCACCAGATTTAACAGGCAGGATCTGCCCTTCACAAAACCGAACTGGGTAAGATCCAGGGCTTGGAGGTTACCTATGTCTTTATTTCTGAGATCCATAATGATACATTCCATGGCCTTACAGATTAGGCTGGTCAGGTTTATGGGTCTGTAATTCCCCAGGTCTGTTGCTAGGCTACCTTTGTGGAGGGGAATAACTGTTGCTGTTCTCCATTCTGCAGGAATCTAACCTGTGATTATGCTGTGATTAAAAAGAGTACATAGAGAGGATGCTAGCTCATGTTTTAGCCTGTTTAGAAGACAGCCTGGGATGTTGTCTGGTCCCACAGAGGCTGTGTTTATTGCCTTGGACAAGACTTTGAGGACCTGCTCTTCAGATATGTAGGGTGGGGGGGGGGTTTGGATGAAGGCTTCTTGTATGTTAGGAGTGGATAAGGGATTGAAATTCTCACCAAACCTATCAGCTAGCAGGTTTGCTATCTCTGTCAGGTCAGTATTTGTAATACCATTGGCCACTAGTTCTGCACATGCTTGGGTCCTGCTCTTTAGGTTATGTATGTAGCTGTAAAAGGCCTTATGGTTATCCTTAGCTGTACTTGCTATGTTTCTGTCAAAAAAGCCCTTGGAGGATTTGACAAGTTATCTTATTTGGCTGTTGAGGGTGAGGAGGGTGCTTTTCCATTGTTGGAGCCTTGCCTTTGTTTTCTTGGACAACAACTTTATGCATTTATTGTAAAGTTTGTTGATGCTAGATGTCCACCATGGCAGCTTATTTTTAGTTGGGGCTCTGGCTTTGATTCTTTCTGGTACAACCAAGTTTATACACTTATGCAAGTGATTGGACAGGGTTTTAGTGTAAGCTTTGGCATAGTTACCATTTCCAGCTTGGGGTGGGGATGGGAATGCATTTATACCTTCACCTAGAAGGGTGTAGTTTGCCTTGGTGAAGTTTTTTAGTCTGATTTCACCCTTTGTGAGTTCTGGTGTTAGTGTCAGCACACTGGTGACTGGTTTGTGGCCAGTTTTAACTAATGAGGCTCTGACAGTTGTGGCAGTGCATCTGTTTGACATCTTGGTGAGGACCAGATCCAGAATATTTGTTCCCTTTGTCGGGGTATGGACAATTTGTTCCAGGGCATTTGAATTAACAAAGTCAAGGAACTTTTGTGCTAGTGAGTTAGGGCTAGCATAGGTTTCCCAGTTGATGGTGGTATAATTGAAACACCCCCATAACCAGTGTGTTTGGTAGAATTTGGATTGTCTCTAGTTTGGTCAAGTAGGCCTCATGGGCATCATGACCGCTGGAGGGGGATCAATAACTGACTATGGCTTGAATGGGGGTCTTACCAACTGTAACCTGGACCTGGAGTAACTCCATTGAGTTGTCCAGTCCAACTAGATGGGAGGTGACTTTATCTCTAATATAGACTGAAACAGTGCCTCCTTTGTTTTTTACACATTCATTTTGCGGTCTAAAAGTGTGGTAGCAATTGTAGCCTTACAAGGCCGGGGTACTCTCTGAGGCCTTGAACCAAGTTTCTGTGACTGCACAGACATCTACATTTTCTAGTAATAGAAGTGCTTCCAGGGAGTGCAGTTTTTGGTTTAAGCTCCTAGCATTTAGCAGCATTTACTAAACACTACAAACTAAATTCATTCTCTAGGTCCAGAGCAGGTCTTACTAGGTCTGTTCTCCAGGGGCTGCTGGACTCTGATCCTTGTTTCTCCTTTCTTTCTTTCTCACTTCTAGTATTCATCTATTTAGCCCATATAACTTAGACTACTGCAACAGTGATCTAATGATGAACATGGTACAGCTGTGTAAGTAAATGTAATATAACAGTAGATCTTTGAAGAGATCACTGTTGCAATAGCTGCACCTTCCCTCTATCTAACCCCTCTCATTTCCTATTTTAAGCAGTCTAAAAGTGTGGTAGCAAAATGAATGTGGCCACACCCACTGTCCTCTGAACCTATCACCTAACACTTGAACATATCAACTCCACCCCTAATCCCCCTCTTTTATCATCTGTACACTACTACTTTATACCTACTCTCCCCCAAACCTCCTCTAACTATCTTATCTTACTATATATCTTACTTCACCACATAATTTGTCACTTTACCTGCCTTATAACTTACTTAACCTTTCTACCATACTACTACAATATGGCCTATGTACATACACCTAGCCTCAAATATTCTCTACTCATGTCTTCTTCATTAATATTCCTTAACTTAAGTTATACCCTTACCTACTATGAACACTACTCTATGTTCTTTAAAGTATCCTCTCAACAGCAAACTACACCAACTACACACCCCGACTCTCTCTCTCATAGCAACATTACCTTTACTTCAGCCTACCTACTGCCTAGGTTTCACAGATATACCCACATTACTTACTTCCCCAACATAAGTCTACCCAAGCACTATAAAGTCATAAAAACTGCATTGACACATTCTTTAAACCTTCTAATAGGTGGAAACATTCATCCTAATCCTGGTCCAATACTACAACATGACAATCTACAAAAACAATCATTCAACAATGCTTCCTCCTCTATAATATCAGGAAACTCACTCAGAATAGCTCAACTCAATATCCGTAGCATTAATAACAAAATTAGCCAACTGCATGCTCTTTTACAAGCTCATGCATTTGATATCCTTTGCCTAACTGAAACCTGGTTAAAACCCACTACTCATGACCTAGAAATAACCCCACCTGGATACAACATCCTAAGATCCAACCGTACATCCAAAAAAGGTGGAGGTGTAGCCATCTTGCATAAATCTGAACTTCTTGTTACTCCCATTGATGTGTTATTACCCCCAAATACCAATGCTGAAACCCTTACTGTCAAACTTCAAATTAATAGTGCTAAATCTATCTATATAATCTGCTCCTACATCCCTCCAGGTAATAATATTACCACTCGAAAACATTCTTAGCAGCTTAACGTCTCTCCTACCTCAGGAAACTATAGTACTTGGTGATTTTAACATAGATTGGACCACATGTAACTCACCTAATCCAAACACCCACATAAACTTATTTGGCTTCTCTCAAATAATAAACTCCCCCACAAGATTCCATAAACCTAGCAAAAAGGAAACTATTCTTGACTGGATCCTTATAAACAGTCATCCAGATACTTATAAAGTTGGAACTCTCCCAGACGACATTAGTGACCATGTACTAACCTTCATAATAAAACAAAAGAAACCCAGCTCTAATAATTACAACATGGTCACCTTTCGTTCAAAAAAATTCTTCCAAGCAGAAAACTTTCAAAATGAACTAAAAGCCATTAATTGGTCACCTCTAAAGCAACTCAAACTGGACGAAGCCGTCTCTTTTTTTAACACTTCATTCCTTCAAATCCTAAATAGTCATGCACCTATCCACTCTTCCCGTGTAAGGTCTAAAATAGCCCCCTGGCTCACAAAACTAACCAGAGAGAAAATGCTCCTACGGAACAAAGTATGGGCCAAATGGAGAGCCTCAAAGAACACTGCTGACCACTTATACTTTAAGCAATTAAGAAACGCTACCAAAAAAGACATTTTGTTAGACAAAAAAAATTATTATTCCAAACTTCAACGATCACACTCTAACAACCCTCAAAAGTTTTGGTCAGGCATTAATAAACTTCTCAAACCAGGGCAGGCTAGGACCCCAGCCCCAAACTCTATTCCCCATGATAGTCCTTTGCAAATAGCCAATACCTTTAACAACTACTTCACTGAAGCTATTCAAACTTTAACAAAAACACTAACACCCACTACCCACTCTCCTTTACAGAATACAAACAGTTCCATTCCCTCTTACAGTTACAACCAGTTCCAACTTCCTTTATCTGTAAACTCCTTCAGAAACTCAAACCTTGTACTCCCTCTGCAGATAACCTCCCAGCAGAATACCTTCAAGTAGCTGCCAAACCCTTAGCTTATCCAATATCCATCCTTATAAACAGAACAATCACAGAAGGTACCATCCCTTCCATATGGAAAGTATCCCATATAATCCCTTTGCATAAAGGAGGTAAATCCACTGACATCTCCAACTACCGTCCAATTGCTCTACTCTCTCCACTAGCCAAAATAATGGAAAGATGTATCCACCATCAACTACTCCAACACCTACTCCATAACAACTTACTTGCTAACTGTCAGC